>NC_086444.1:815939510-816066302 GCF_028390025.1 Pseudophryne corroboree | reverse complement strand
ACATTCCTGTATCCTCTCCTGTCACTCTGGGACGCTGTCACAGTGGACGCCATATTACACCTGGCATGGCGTCTCCCGCGGACTCCGCCGCCGTCCCTGAACTTCTGCATGCAGAGTGTCTGAGTGGCGATTACGTCAGCCGCGGCCTCCGCTGTGTCCGCGTGGTTGGATGTGCATCTGTCAGCCTGGCGCCTCCTGTCTCCGGTGGCCGGCGCCGCCATTACTGTTTTCATTACCACATGGATTACAAACCAAACTTCCCTCCAAGTGTCTGCATGGGCGCAGCCATCTTGGATTCTGTCAGCTGATCATTTCCACCAATCTGTTCTCAGTATTGATAATCTGCATAATTGCCTAGCCAATCCCTTCCTTGCTGCAGGTATAAATACACTGTGCCTGAGCAAGGAAGGCGTCAGTGCTTTGGTTGTCAAACCTAGTTCCTGTTTGTCTCTCTCCTGTGATTGTCTTCCAGGTTCCAGCTCCTGTCTCAAGACTTCCACCATAGAGACCCGCACCAGCATTCCACCTGCGGTGTAGCCTGACTCTCCAATCCATTGTGGATTCATCTGTTTCCAGCTACAACATTACCTGCTTCCAGCTCAGCTTCCAGCAGAGTACAGCTTCCCTTAAAGGGCCGGTGTCCTTTCTACACTTTACCACTCTCCACCGGTATTATTATTTCTCCGCTCTCAAGTTCTACATTTCAGTTCATATTTCATCGCTCCCAAGTTCATTTATTATTTAACTGGTTCCAGCCAGTATCCACTCCGTGCTAACAACAGTCTGGTTCCAGCCAGTATCCACAGCAGCTGTTTTATCTTCAGCAACCCAGCTTTTCCTGGAACACCAGCTGGCACAATCCTGGGTTATCTCCATTGCTACAGTCGGGCCTGGTAAGGACTTTCCATCTAGAAGATCATAAGAACTATCTCACACTACCAGTGCCCTGTGGCTCCTGCCATCCTGTAGTACCCAGGAACTGTATTTATTCTTTGCTGACTTTTACGTTTTCTTTTACTGCTGCTGTGTTGCGGAGTTGTCATAATAAACATCATTGACTTTTATCCAAGTTGTCGTGGTCACGCCTTCGGGCAGTTATTATTCATGTTACTTACATGTCCAGGGGTCTGATACAACCTCCCAGGTTCCGGTACATCTCAGCCCCTACAACTGAGGCTGCCTCCCGTCAGCTCAGGCCCTCAGTTGTGACAACGGGCATTGTGGTATGTGGTATAATGTATCAGGGGCATTGCAGTGTGTAGCATAATGTATAACGGGCATTGTGATTCCTGTCATAATGTGTCGGGGGCATTACGGTGTGTGGCATAATGTGTCTGGGGCATTATGGTGTGTGCATATTGTGTCATGTGCATTATTGTGTGTGGCATAATGTCTAAGGGCCATTGCAGTATGTGGCATAATGTATACTGGGCATTACTATAAGGAGGAAAAATTACAAATAATGTAAGGGGCATGAATCAGGATTATTTTTCTTTCCCGTGGTGGCTAACGTCTGGGCGTGCAGGTTGGAAAACTGGGGTATAACGTAGTCTTTTTCTGCAATGCCACGCCCCTTTATGTGAAGCCATGCCCATCCCAATGAAGCCACACACCCTATTTTGCGGCGCGCACACATTTATCCCTTTAATAGTGCCAATTATGGGGGATGGGGGGGGGGGGGGGGCGCCGAAGAATTTTTTGGCTTGGGGGAGAACAATTTCTAGTTACGCCACTGAAGGGAGGGATCAGTAGACTGCTGTCAGGTGTGACTGACTGCTCTTCTCTCTCTCTCCAAAGAGGTCACATCCCCTCCTGAGGTGATGACCCACCCACTGTCAATCACCCCACTGGATGATTGACAGTTGGAGCACAAGGAGTTACTAGAATGTTCCCTCAGTCACTGCCCACTAATGTGTACATTAATAAGTGTATACATATAATGCATTTTAGCATATATAAAAATACATGTAGCTGGTGTACATACATAAATTGTTTTTTATCTTTTGACATTCGTAATATATTTTAGGTTAACCCCATACTCAGGGGTAGACTTGTCCGTATACAGTACATTTTAACTCTGTACCAGGGTTACATTACTCCTTTACCTCACAAATGTATAGTTTACAACATATTTGTTTGTAAACTCTATTATAACCCCTACATGGGGTTACAGTATTTTTTTTATTTTACTGTCATTGCTTCATTCCCCCATCTCCTATAGCAGCTTTTCTCTTTGAACATGCTGCACAGCTCTGGCATCAAGTCCTTCCCTTCCCTTCCCTTCCCTTCCCTTCCCTCACTTGGCACAACCTTGATGCACTTTACCATCACTCTTTTTTTGTTCTTCTTCCTCTGCTCCCACCATCTCTACCTTTTTACTGCTTAGACAGCATTGCTTCCTTCTGTAACTCACATTTACTTACACCTTTGATTCTGTTACTCCAGCGATTACTGTCAAACTCAAAGGTCCCAATCCAGGCACTCTAGACTGACTTACTATCCATAAAAATGTCCCCACACCGCAGGACTGTATTGTAGAAAGTTCTGCTCATGCTATTATTTCCTCAACTACAAATCCATGCTTTCCTCTTACACCTGTGCTCGCTTTTCTTTCTCAATACAGTCTTTTTTTCAAATCACAAATCTCATCCCAATATTCCAAGCCTCATCACCTTCATTCCTTCCTCTACCCTCCTCCTCCTCCCCTACTGAATAATGGTTTAGATAATGACTTTTACTCCAATATTGCTACTATCTGTCAGGACATTTCCTCCCGAAAATCATCACCTGCTACTCTCAAATTTTCTATTGATGGCCAAACAATCCTTTCCTTCATTCTTTTTTTCCCCACCAGTGCTGTTAATGTCCATTCCCTCCACTCTTCCTACTCCCAATGTACTTGCCAATTTGATCCCATTCCTTCCTTCCCTCTCTCTCAACAATTTCACCTACCTCACTTCAATTTCTCTTACGCCCAAGAGGATGCTGGGGCCCACATTAGTACCATGGGGTATAGACGGGTCCACCAGGAGCCATTGGCACTTTAAGAGTTTGAGAGTGTGGGCTGGCTCCTCCCTCTATGCCCCTCCTACCAGACTCAGTTTAGAAAATGTGCCCGGAGGAGCCGGTCACAGCTAGAGGAGCTCTCCTGAGCTTTCCTGGTAAAGTTTTATTTTAGAGTTTATTTTTTTACAGGAGGCTGTTGGCAACAGCCTGCCTGCAGCGAGGGACTAAGGCGGGGAGCAGAGTCCGCCCTGCGGGGTCTGAGCCACTGACTCCGCTGACTGGACACTGAACTCCAGAGGGGTCTGATCAGTCTCCGCCACAGGGGAACCGCTCGCCCCAGCAGCATGCCGCCGACCCCTTACAGAGCTGAAGAGAGTGGTGAGTTAGTCACCGACCCCCCTAGCAAGTGGGGAGCTGGTGTGAAGATGGTGGCAATGGGGAGGGAACGCGGTATTAACTGCGCTCTGGGATGGTACCAGAGGCACATAGTGCGGCGCTGTGAGGGGGCTAGCGCTTACCCCCCACACTGGTCAGCAAGCCTGTCGGGGTCCAGGGATCTCAGCCAGCAACTTTCCTCAGGTCAGTATAATCACCTGAAGAGCGGGAAGACAGCGCCATTAAGGGGGCGGAGCTTCTCCTCAGAGTGGACCCAGCAGCATTCCAGCACCAGTTTCCCTGCCTGCAAGCGCTGAGAGGAAGATTCAGGTTCCTCCACAGCAACTCCAGCTTACTGTACGGTACCAGGGGATTGTAGAAGGGAGGGAAGGCTGTAATTAGACTGTGTATCGGTTTTCTCCTTGCTAAAAAGCGCTGTGTGTGCGTTGGCTCCAATCTCTGTCTTGCTCTTGCCATTCTTGGGGGGGAAACTCTGTCTACCCCCACCGGTGTGTGTGTGGAGTGTTTGGTGGTCACCTTTAGCTATGTCCAGGGACACTGTGTCATATGCTGCAGAGGATTTATCCTCCCAGGATGATCCCATTCCAAGTAATCAGGTTAGCACTGGTTTAGCACAGATAACAGCAAGGGAATCAGAGTGGATTTCCTCTATCAAAACTTGGAAGGGGGTGCAATTGTTGATAGAGGCTATCAGGGATGTGTTAAATGTTAATGATACCACACCTGAGCAGGTTGAGGAGGCTTTCTTCACTGAAAACAAGAAAGCCTGCGTCAAAGGAGCTGAATGCTATATTTGAAAAAGCATGGGTAAACCCTGAAAAGAAGTTTCAGATCCCTAAGAGGATTCTGGTGGCTTTTCCTTTCCCTGAGGAGGATAGGAAAAGGTGGGAAAACCCGCCGATTGTTGACGCATCTGTATCCAGACTCTCAAAAGAGGTGGTTTTACCTGAGCCGGGATCTACCGCCTTAAAGGAGCTGGCAGATAGAAAGATTGATAACACACTTGAATCAATGTACACTGCTTCATGGGCCATATTACGTCCCACTGTTGCTAGTGCATGGATTGCAAAGGTAATAGTGAAGTGGTCGGCTACCTTAATTGAGGATTGGGATACAATGGATAGGGATGATTGCATTGTATTTACGCAACATTCATGATTCTGCAGGTTTTATGGTAGAATCCATGAAAGACCTGGGTTCCATGGCTGCGGGAATTTCTTCCATGTCTGTTTTAGCTTGTCGGGGACTGTGGCTCCGCCAGTAGTTGGCTGACGTGGAATCCGGAAAGGAGTGTGGAGTCGCTACCCTATACAGGTCAGGCTTTCTTTGGGGAAGCTCTAGACGCATGGATATCCACCGCTACAGCGGGTAAGTCTCCGTTTCTTCCCTCAGCAGCACCTGCTCCGAAGAAATCCTTCTCCTCAGCTGTGCAGCAGTCCTTTCGGCCTAACAAGCCCAGAAAGGCCAGATCATCCAATACCTTCTTTAGGGGAGGTAAGGTTAAGTCCAAGAAACCTGCCGCTGCAGGTTCCCGGGAACAAAAGCCTACTTCAGGTACCCCAAAGTCCTCCGCATGATGGTGGACGGGACGGCCCGGAGGTGGGGCCTGTGGGATCGAGACTCAGACAGTTCTGTCATGTCTGGGTATCGTCCGCCCTGGATCCCTGGGTAGTAGATATTGTGTCTCAGGGATACAGGCTGGAATTTCAAAGTCTCCCTCCTCATCGTTTTTTCAAGTCGGGCTTACCAACTCTGTTGGAGTACAGCACAGTACTTCAACACGCTGTCCAAAAGCTGGTGGAGGCACAGGTCATTGTGCTGGTACCACCTCACATGCTGACAAAGGGTTACTATTCGAACCTTTTCGTGGTACCGAAACCGGATGGTTCGGTCAGGCCCATTCTGAACCTAAAATCGTTGAACCCCTTTCTAAAGGAGTTCAAGTTCAAGATGGAGTCTCTCAGGGCGGTGATATCAGGTCTGGAAGAGGGGGGAATTCCTGGTATCACTGGATATCAAGGATGCGTTCCTTCACATTCCGATTTAGCTGCCGCATCAGGCTTATCTCCGCTTCGCATTGCTGGACTGTCATTTTCAGTTCCAGGCCCTGCCATTCGGCCTCACCACAGCACCGAGGGTGTTTACCAAGGTGATGGCGGAAATGATGATGCTACTCCGCAAGCAGGGTGTGAACATCATTGCTTATCTGGACAATCTCCTGGTCACATTTGGAACCAACCCAGAGATTGTCATTTCTGGGAATTAAACAACAATAGCAGCGCTAATGTGATGGTGAGTAAAAATATAATGAGAAGGATTGAGTGATAAATTATTCACATTTAATAGGATATAAAATTAGGCCTCATAAAAACTCTGTGCACAAATTCAAAAAAATTCATACCAATAAAAACAGTAATTATGGGTCAAATGCTGTAGCTGCCTATTTCAATGTCATCCGTTCCTACTGAATAAATACTGGATTACAGAGCAGATGGAGACAGACTGACGGCACAGTCTCACCAATAAACTTTACCCAAGCCGCTAGAGGTGCAGTCCCTTAAAAGTGTCTCTGGTGTTTATTCAGAACCAGCCAGGTTTGGGATCCTCACTATGTCGCGGTGTCCTCCTTGTGAAGTAAAGAGTTGGTGGTGCTCCAGATGTAAATGGTCGCCTCACTTTTTATAAAAATGGTGATGTGTTCCTATCAGAGTCCACTGGACTCTGAGAGGAACACATCACCATTTGACCCATATTTACTGTTTTAATTGTTATAATTTTTTTTTAAATTTGTGCATAGAGTTTTTATGAGGCCTAATTTTATATCCTATTAAATGTGAATAATTTATCACTCAATCCTTCTCATTATATTTTTACCTGCCCATCAACATCCTGGAACTAAGAGCCGTCTACAACGGTCTTCTTCAGACGGCCCCTCTTCTGAGAAATCGGGCCATCCAAGTGCAGTCGGACAACGTAACAACAGTGGCTTACATAAACTGACAGGGCGGAACGAAGAGCAGAGCGGCAATGTCAGAGGTGACAAGAATACTTCTCTGGACAGAAAAACACGAGTTGGCGCCAGGCTTGGACTGGCCCACAGGGGTACATGGGAAACCACCGGTGGGCCCCACTGCCTGCAGACTGGCCACACCCCTAACACAGGCCCCTACCGCTGCATTTTCCCGGTGGGCCCTACATGCCCCAGTCCGACACTGGTTGGCGCTGTCAGCCGTCTTCATTCCGGGAGTAGACAACTGGGAAGCAGACTTCCTCAGCAGACACGATCTCCATCCAGGATAGTGGGGTCTCCATCCAAAGGTTTTCAAGGAAATAACAGATCTTTGGGGATTGCCCCAAATAGACATGATGGCCTCTCGTCTCAACAAGAAGCTTCGGCGTTATTGTTCCAGGTCGAGGGACTCACAGCCAATGGCAGTGGATGCCCTGGTATCTCTGTGGGTGTTCCAGTCAGTGTACGTGTTTCCACCACTCCCACTCATCCCAAGAATCCTAAAGCTCATAAGGAGAACAAGGGTTCAAGCGATCCTCATTGCCCCAGATTGGCCAAGAAGGGCTTGGTACGCGGACCTTCTGAATCTACTGCAAGAAGAGTCGAGGCCTCTTCCTCTTCAGGAGGACCTGCTGCAGCAGGGGCCGTTCGCCTATCAAGACTTACCGCGGCTACGTTTGACGGTGTCAAAGTCAAAAATATTACATAAAGAGGACATACAAACTACACACATTTAAGTCGCTATACTTGCAAATACGTGCAGCGAGCACAGCAATATATGGTAACACATGCATTTACACGGACATGCCACAGAGATGGATTCAATACTTATTTCATACAGTACATAATTATAATAATATCAAGCGCCAGACATCATGATGATTTAGAATTATATATATTGAATTAATGTCATGTATGTGTATTATTTTAAAGGAACCAGATAGACCTGTCATGTTTACTATTGAAGCAACCAGCTTAATGTGTAGATTAATTTGATACTCGTTATTAAGTTGTAGTACATTGCAACAAGGAATTATGATTACATGTATAAAAGCTAAAATCGCTCTTATTAGAACAATAGATATTCTTAGAGGTAGAGGACAGGGAACTCAGGCCAGCCCTTTGGATGTCTTCAAGGCTGATTCTGATTACCATATACAAAGGAATTGGTGACTCACCATGAACCCCTCCCCCAGAAACTAGATAATTCTCTGCTGACCACACAGGAAGTCAGTTACTTGCTTTTTGGTCTCTGAGGAAGATGAAGTCTACAGAGAGAGAGAGAGAGAGTCATATGGAGGGACAAACATATGAGAAAGATAATGGTAATTGTATCGCTGGCATGTAACTGAAACTGCATATAACTGTATGTAATAGTATGTTCTAACTGTTTACTGTGTGAGTTGTATTCATATAACTATAGGTATACTGTACTTTGTAATATATATTGAATCCATACCCTTTTAACAACAAATATATACATCAATGAGCTTTGGAACTCAGATAATGTGTGGGTGTATTGTTTTCTCTTATGGGATGCAGTGTTGTGCGATGTACAGCACACATTTATGGGATTTGGTAATAAGATGTGCAGGCATTTACAATATATATTAGAGCGGGCATTTTAAATATTTGTGAGAAATCAATTTGGCATTCTTAAACGAGGGCTCTTACGGGATATCAGGGTCTTAATGATGCACTGTACATTACAAATGTGGCTGTAATTGACCGGCTCCAATGGACGCATTGAGAAGCTGATGAAAATAACATTCACGTTAATTTATTTTTGTGTTATCAGTAAGCCAATGATATGAAATTCAAGGGACAATGCGTTTCTAATAATATTTAAGATGCTAAAATGTATTTTTATTGTTGCAAAACAAGGTTCAAATAAGTCATATTGTGTTTGATTCAGATTGGATTGTTTATCTGTTTAAGTAGGTTTAAAAGTATATTTAAAAGTTGCTGCATAGCTTTGATATAGTTTTTATTTTTAACTTAGGCCTAAAATAACTTCAGGTGCTTGCATGGTGTGTGATTTCTTTGTGACAAAGGAAGCCGCATGGTCTGTCCTCCATTTTGGACTAACCACATGGCCTGTCCACCATTTTGTGTAACCCTCATGGATGTGGAAGGGGGAGGAGCAGCGGCCATTTTGGGAAGGTCATTTTTCTAAATGGCTGATTTTTCAGTCTGCTCAGAATAATCAGCTTTCCTTGGTCACATCAATCACCATTTATGAGTTACCAATGCATTTATATAACCCATGCCATAGTCAATTACAAATAGTTTCAGCTGGGCCTAGTGAAAGTTAATAGTGAGATGAATACTTAGTTTAAGAATTACACACAGAAAAAAAAGTTGTTTTTTTTTTTTTACCTCTAGGATTCAGTTAACTCTGCTTGCTAGTTTAGAATAGATATTGAAATGTTAATTAACCTGTCCCACTACCCTCTTGAACAGGCATATGAACCTTTTTTGATATGAAAATTAGAGACTTTAAAGGAAATGCATTCATTCAGTAGGTGTGTACTATGTGGGGGTTCTATGAGAGTCAAGTGATATATATTATATAAATATATATTATATATAATATTATTATAATTATGTGTATATTTATATCAGTGTATGTTCTGCAAGATAGCTATCCAATCTGAATCATATCATTTAAATTATTGATCATTGCTAGATTCATTTAAACCTATGTGAAACTGGAGATATTTTTGTTGCTACATAGTTAAAACTAAAATAAATGTTAAGGAAGTAAGTGTAAGACACACACGCAGTCTGGCCTAGTTGTAAAGGTTTATACAGAAAGAAACTGTGTGTTGTGTTAAGTGAGCGATTATAGTTAATATTGCTCACATTTATAGAATTGTGTGATTTGTGCTATTGCGGACGTACGGTTTTGTACACGTGTCTCGGACAAAGTACGGAACTGCACACGCGGCGTAAGCACGGTCGCATGTTTACGCAAATCGCATAAGAAATATGGTCGCTAAGTACAAATTACACAATAGTTCATTTAGTTTAAAGGCGGGACAGTAGCCACGCTACAATAGCACCAAACCACCCGGTTTCTAAAGAAATTTAGTATAAAAACAAAATTTAGTATAAATAAAAAAAATTTTTAAATTGCCTCTGGGGGTAAAGCTGCCAACTTGAATGAATCCTAATTTTCTGTACAGAAAAATAAAGTGTATTTGAGTGAGCGAATGCAGGAGTGAGTGGATACTGAACCCAAGAACTGAAGTGGTCTAGGTGGTCTAAGCTAGGTTGTCTAGGTGGACACACTGGGTTAGTAGAGGCCCGGTGGCGTAGGGTTCGCAATCCTGCATTATTAACTAGGTGGTCTTAGTGGACTGAGTGGTATCCCATACAACTCTTAGTGGTCTGAAGTGGTCTAGGCTAGGTGGTCTACAGCAATCATAGGGCATATGGATAACTAGTATCTATAGGCTGTGCTATTGCATCACATGTCCGTTTGTTCTGCACAGCGCAACGTGATATTATTGTGTCATATGCGCTGTGGAAGAGCATACGCAGACGTGATTGTATAGACAAAGGGGTTTTTCTTTGATAACTTCGGGAAATCTCCCTGGTGGGCTTCACTGGAAAGGGTGAAAGATAGTTATCTAATTTCTCTGTTTTTCACCCTACAAACAATTCCAGTTGAAAGATACCAAAAAGGAAATTTTCACTGCCTCTCTCAGGAAAATATTCCAAACAGAACTTCCACCGAAAGAAATTACGGTGTAAGGTCTGATAGGAGCCCTAAGTTGGGTACATTGCGATCTGCTATCAACAGTGTATCGTTGTATTGGCCAGCGTGGGCGAGAGTGAGTGGAAGGCGCTCAGGTATACTTCCACTGTCTACTTATATTGAGTATTTTGGTGTTTGTGGGAATTTTTTAAAGATATTAAAAGAGACCCACAAATATGGGAGCCAGTTGCTCAAGTAAGAGACGTTTAGACAGGGTTCAGGCAGAATTGTGGCCAAAAGGCTCAGCAAGGTTTATCATGTGTGAAAAATATGGTTCACACACAGAAGTTTTATGCAATGAGTGCGTATGTATGACTAACAATGATAGGGAACCATTCCCTACGGTGGGCAGCTTTGAACCAGAGGTACTGCAGAATGTAAGCAGTAAAATATGTCTGATAAAATCCCGAAAACAAAGGGTCAGATATACAAATTGTTTAAACCTGTGACAGCAAGAGGGGTTGGTGAGTTTGATCCTAAGGTATTGCAGGTGGTATGTTTAACCAAAGTCATATAAGACAAGAATGGAAATATAAGAACTGTTAGAACTTGTAGCAACAATAAATAAGTAGGAAGAGGAAAAAAAAAAAGAGAATGCAAGTACACCACCTTATGTAGATGTGGAAGCAGTTACGGCCAGCATACAAACTATAGAAAATAATAAATATATGAAAAATATGACTGTAACCTATATATGTACTAATGAATGTTGAAGTTTTATTTAGAAGGAGAAGGTGACCTGATCGTTTTCAGCCATTTCTCATGCACCCAGAGGAGTATCCAACCGGTAAAAGAAGAGCAGTAGCCTGTGGGGGAAGTGGCTGAGACCAGTGGAACAGGTAAGTATGGTATCATTCGTGTACATATATAGTAAAACAAATAAATAAATAAAAAATAAAAAATCAAGCAAGCAACGTCAGAAATGGAGAAAAAAAAACCTGTCCGCACATTAGTATTTGCCAGTGGAAAAGCGGACAGAGACAAGGTAACCCCAGGGTATTTCTTTCAGTTACCATATAAGAGGTATGCATTCCTAGTAATGCCCCTAGTAAAGATGAGCTTGGAAATGTTTGTTGAACCATGTACAGACCCTTGGTACGGGATGAGAGGGATTGAATGAAATACTTAGCATGACCTAGAAGCTTGTTAAACTTTTTTTTTTGTTTTCGTCTCTTGCAGAAATAGAAAACTCTCCATCTGGATAAGACCACTGGTAAACACTAATTCGGAAAATGGGAGATGGCTGTCTCTGTGCAAATGGACGGGCTCAATAAGGCATTGAGTGTCATGGTGCAGACTTCTTTGCAAAATTGGAAAGGTCACAGTAGCTAATCTTAGATAGTGTGCTATTGAACATCACAAGAATAGTGTTAGGCGCAGAGAACAACAGGTGGAGAGGTTGAGGACGGTAAGTATACTGCACATACAGGAAAGATCCATCAGTCCAAACCCCGGATCCCAAATGGTCAATAATATGTTACACTTGTAGGAAGGAAGGGCATTTTGCCAGAGATTGAAGGAGTAGTAGGACACATAGTCAATATAGACCCCCTAGACAGAAAACACAAGCCACATTATTAAACAAATAGACGGGACCAAGGGACATATAGTAAGGAATCACGGGCCATATATAAAACACAGATTCGGCTAATGGGAAGAACAGAATAAATGCAACTTACTAATGTAACATTTCGCTGTTCTAGATGCATGTCCATCACAGGTAGAGAAAATTAACTCACAGATACCGGGTTCCCTATGAACTTAGAATGGACAGGACACTGGATTGATGGCTGGGATAGTCCCAGTAGAGATAAGACACACAGGATTTTATTAAGGAGTAGACCAAGTAGAGAATCACTTCCCCGTAGTGCCCAATCCAGTTGTCAAATTTTTATAAAATCTTCTTCACCTCTACAAACTCATCTGTCACCAACCTCTATTCTGTTTCTCTACAGTTTCCTATTCATCTTTTGCGTTCACACAGGGTGGTACAATACATGGACCCAAGTACAGTTCAAACTTCACATGCCTAGGTCCTTCAGAGTTCTGTCCGAACCCAGTATATCTCAACAGCACGATGACACCAGTATTACTGCAGTGTGCCTTGTCATGCACAAAGGGTGGAGAATGGGAATACTGGTGAAGGGAAATTTTGTATAGACACTGATATGCCTGTTGGTGAATGGCAAACCTGACATTTTCTTTTTCCATTTTCTTCTTCCTTCTCTCCTCTAGAGATGTTTCTTTTTTCTTTTTTTTTCTTTTTGAGTTATGCTCATCGTACTCTACATTGCAAACACACGATAGTTAAATTAAGATACAAAAATTTGTATTCCCTGCAGGAAGAGGCAGTCTGGAGGACAAAGGGGTACGGCCAGGAGTCCTCAGGACTGTGGGCAGGTGGACACGGTAAGCCAGTAGCCCCAGAGCATACTTTCCAAGTCTAGCTGAGGTGGCACACGGTCTGACTCATCTAGGCAAAGAGGGTAGGTACAGGCTGATGAGAGCCTACTGGTGTGTGCCAGGATTCTATTCTCATGCAGGTAAGAGAGCAATGACCTGTCTTACTTGCTTGAGGAAGAATATTGGTAAAGCAATACCAACAGAGCCATCCCATATCCCTCCTGCAGACGGATCTTTTCAGGAAATACAAATCGACTTCGTACAGTTAACACCCTTTAGGAATTATTGTTATGTATTGGTGTGCACTGATGTTTTCTGAAACTGGGTAGAGGTATTTCCTGCCACCACGGATGCTGCTGTGTTTACCGCAAAGAAAAATTGCGCAGAAATTTGTGTGTAGATAATGGTACCCCTAAAGGTTTAGCAAAGCTTGAAATTATACTATTGTGATCATAGATACTGCCACTAGTATTATGTAGCTTCGGAACCACTACCAGATCTTCACTTGACGAATCACCCTCTTCGAAATTTGTTTTTGTTTTGGTATTTGTGTCTTTTTGGGTTGTTTTTGGAAGACAACCTCATGTCATGATTGATCCGCACAATGATCAGAAATACACCAATGAGGTGACAGTACAGTACCTTGTTGAGATGAGCCAGCATTTGAGAACTTGACAAAAGAACTTGAAACTGTTGATTGCTGGTATGCCAAATACTAACTGTATTGATTATGAACCAAGAGACTGTGTGATTGCCCTTACACTCAGGTTGCTTAATAGACAGGTGGGAAGGACCATACCAAGATTTGTTGACAGCACTAAAGGTCACCGAAAGAAAGACTTGGGTCCACTCGTCCCACTGCAAGAAGGTCGCTGACCCGGAGAGAACTCGTGACAAAGTAGTTTATTGCTCACATTCATCGAGTTTGTGAACTTTGTGTTTGAAGTGAACTGTGTGTTCCACGTGAACTGTGTGTTCAAAGAGCAAGGTGGAGAGCAAAGTGAACTGTGTGTTCCAAGTGAACTGTGTTTTCAAAGACCAAGGCAAAGAGATCACAAAAGTATCACCAGAGACTCTGTTCCGTGAAGACTGAGAGGCAGCACTGTTGGACACTACCTGAGCGTACTAAAGGACTGCAGAAAGACCAGTCATTGTAATTGATTTGTTATGAACAAGAATTGTTTTGTTCTATTTCTCTTTCCCGCTGACAAACATTTTCTTTCAGTATATTCTATTTTTGCGAGGTGTTTTTTTTATGAGGAGTCGAGTGTGGGACTGGAACTGGTTCTGTAGGAAGGAGTGATTTCCTTATAGGATCCCAGGATTAGCCGATCAGTTTGTTAAAATCAGAGAAAAATCAAAGTTCTAGTAGTTATGGAGTTCAGAGGTAATCAGGAACAGTCAGACAATGGCTATTCACACATTGCAGAGAAAGAGCTCATTAATATATGTGGAAGAAAGGTTTATGACTGGCTCTTCCTGAACTCCGAAGGTTTATGTTATTTAGGAAGGACACTACTTATAACCCTTGTTCAATGATTAAACAGACCTAGCATACGTTCCAGAAATGGAAACAATGTTCAGAAAATGATAGGAATATATAGATCATGAAAATTTTATATGTCACTTTCACAATTTGTTTGTGTCTTCTTCATCTACCCAGCAGAACCTCAATCGAATCCAAACATCAGTGTACAAAGACGTAGGTACATGTATGTGTGAAATGTTCATCGCAAATCAGACATTATAGGCCAAAGCACTGTCCCAGCATACTCTATAGGTTAAATGTTGTCCCACACCCAACCAGTGGTCCCGTGACCGCCGAGTGCATATAGAGGATGTCTCGTCCTCCTCCCTGTCTTCCCCATATATAGTCAAATGTCTGATTTGCGAAATGCATACAAACTTGTGTCTAGGTCACCGATTATGGTATGAAATATTTTTTTCTTATGTTAATAATTGATGGCAGTTATTGTTTACTGCCAAAGGGTGGACTGTCAAAGTCAAACATATTACATAAAGAGAACATACAAACTACACACATTTCAGTCGCTATACTTGCAAATACGCGCAGCGAGCACAGCAATATATGGTAACACGCATTTACACGGACATGCCACAGAGATGGATTCGATACTTATTTCATACAATACATAATTATAATAATATCAAACGCCAGACATCATGATGATTTAGAATTATATATATTGAATTAATGTCATGTATGTGTATTATTTGAACGGAACCAGATAGACCTGTCATGTTTACTATTGAAGCAACCAGCTTAATGTGTAGATTAATTTGATACTGGTTATTAAGTTGTAGTACATTGCAACACGGAATTATGAGTACATGTATAAAAGCTAAAATCGCTCTTATTAGAACAATAGATATTCTTAGAGGTAGAGGACAGGGAACTCAGGCCAGCCCTTTGGATGTCTTCAAGGCTGAATCTGATTACTATATACAAAGGAATTGGTGACTCACCATGAACCCCTCCCCCAGAAACTAGATAATACTCTGCTGACCACACAGGAAGTCAGTTACTTGCTTTTTGGTCTCTGAGGAAGATGAAGTCTACAGAGAGAGAGAGAGAGAGAGTCATATGGAGGGACAAACATATGAGAAAGATAATGGTAATTGTATCGCTGGCATGTAACTGAAACTGCATATAACTGTATGTAATAGTATGTTCTAACTGTTTACTGTGTGAGTTGTATTCATATAACTATAGGTATACTGTACTTTGTAATATATATTGAATCCATACCCTTTTAACAACAAATATATACATCAATGAGCTTTGGAACTCAGATAATGTGTGGGTGTATTGTTTTCTCTTATGGGATGCAGTGTTGTGCGATGTACAGCGCACATTTATGGGATTTGGTAATAAGATGTGCAGGCATTTACAATATATATTAGAGCGGGCATTTTAAATATTTGTGAGAAATCAATTTGGCATTCTTAACGGCATGGAAGTTGAGCACCTGATTCTTGCCCGGAGAGGTATTCCGAAGAAAGTTATTCCTACCCTCATACAGGCTAGGAAAGGGGTAACGTCAAAACATTACCAACGTATTTGGAAGAAATATGTTTCTTGGTGTGAGTCTAAGAAGTTCCCTGCGGTGGAATTTCAACTGGGACGTTTCCTACTCTTCTAGCAAGCAGGAGTGGATATGGGTCTGAGGTTTGGATCTGTGAAGGTCCAGATTTCAGCCCTACCCATTTTCTTTCAGAAGCAATTAGCTGCCCTCCCTGAGGTTCAGACCTTTTTGAAGGAAGTTCTGCATATCCAACCTCCCTTTGTACCGCCTACGGCGCCATGGGACCTTAACGTGGTGTTGCAGTTCCTCCAGTCGGATTGGTTTGAGCCTCTACAGGAGGTTGAGCTCAAATTTCTTCCATGGTAGGCGGTCACTTTGTTGGCCTTAGCTTCTGCTAGACGTATCTCCGAGCTGGAGACTTTGGGGGTCATTCCGAGTTGTTCGCTCGTTGCCAATTTTCGCAACGGAGCGATTAAGGCAAAAATGCGCATGCGCATGGTACGCAGTGCGCACGCGGTAAGTATTTTAGCACAAAAGTTAGTAGATTTACTCACGTCCGAACAAAGAATTTTCATCGTTGAAGTGATCAGAGTGTGATTGACAGGAAGTGGGTGTTTCTGGGTGGAAACTGGCCGTTTTCTGGGAGTGTGCGGAAAAACGCAGGAGTGCCAGAATAAAACGCGGGAGTGTCTGGAGAAACGGGGGAGTGGCTGGCCGAACGCTGGCCTGAGCTGATCGCAATCTGTGAGTAGTTCTGGAGCTACTCAGAAACTGCTAAGAATTTTCAATTCGCAATTCTGCTAATCTTTTGTTTGCTATTCTGCTAAGCTAAGATACACTCCCAGAGGGCGACGGCCTAGCGTGTGCAATGCTGCTAAAATCTGCTAGCGAGCAAACAACTAGGAATGACCCCCTTTATCCTGTAAAAGCCCTCTGACTCTCTGTTTGTCCTATTTGATCCCAAGAAAATTGGGTTGCCTGCTTCTAAGCAGAATATTTCTCGCTGGATTAGGTTCACTATCCAGCAAGCTTTTTCTACGGCAGGACTGCCATGTCCAAAATCTGTTAAGGCCCACTCTACTCGTAAGGTGGGGTCTTCCTGGGCGGCTGCCCAGGGTGTCTCGGCAGTGCAACTTTGCCGAGCTGCAACTTGGTCTGGGTCGAACACGTCTGCAAAGTTTTACAAGTTCGATACTTTGGCCTCTGATGATCTGAAGTTAAGTCAATCAGTTCTGCAGGAGCCTCCGCACTCTCCCTCCCGTTCTGGGAGCTTTGGTACATCCCCATGGTACTAATGTGGACCCCAGCATCCTCTAGGACGTAAGAGAAAATAGGATTTTGGTACCTACCGGTAAATCCTTTTCTCGTAGTCCGTAGAGGATGCTGGGCACCCGCCCTGCACTTAGTTTTCCTGCTATTGTTATTTGGTTCAGTACACAGGGCCATCTTAACAGCAGTGTAGGCCCCTGGCCCCAGCAATGCACCGGGCCCCCTACCCATTCTCCATCGGTAGGGGTCGGGGGTGCTATTAGTGGCAGCTTTGATGTCCCGCAGGAGGTAGGGGGTATTCTATCTTCCGCACAGCATGTAGGACCAGGAGCAGTAATTTCTGCTAATTACTCCTTTACTGCACATATGGGGCTAAACTGTAGAAGGGGGCATTGGGCTGAATGAAGAAGCCTTAGTACATGACTTCCAGGGTGGTAGGGTGTGTTTAATACGTAGGGGAGGGGTGGATAGTGGAGTGGGCTTAATATTTATCATTTTCCAGTGGGAGGGCAGGGTGCTTGACTGCAGATATCTCAAGTTCCTGAAAATATATTTCTTAGCTTTGAATGGAATGATTAACTAGAAAGTCCCACCTTTCAGGAGGTACTGGGGAATTGAGGGTCAGAGTTCAGGAGCCAGAGCAATTCACCAACGAAATCTAAAACTGCATATTAGACGTGTAGGCTGATATATCTGGTTCTGGGTATAGTAGAGACAAGATGCCAGTGTCCACCAAAAGGGGAGAGTCACAGCTTTACGATTATACCCTCAGAAAAACTCTAAGTTATACAGAACCCAATATATCTGTCTGGCAAGATCAATTAACAGGCTTGGATGGGGACCACTGCCTTCAAGTCAGATTTCTCTGGTTCCCCAGGGCTGATTTTCAAAAATCTGGTACCCCTGGAAAGAGGGGACCCTCAGCTATCAGCCTTATACACCTGGGGCCCTTGGGCAAGAGCCCATTGAGCCCATACGTATAGACGGCCCTGTCAGTACAAGTTCGTTTTAGTTGAGTACTGCATTGTTACGTGGTAAGTAATGTTTCAGCTGTTGCTGAGTAGTTCAAGCTAGTTGTCTTGACGTGCCTTGTATGTGTGAGTTGGTGTGAATCTCACCACTATCTGTGTTAAGTCCTTCTCTCGAAGTATGTCGTCTCCTCGGGCACAGTTTCTAGACTGTGTCTGGTAGGAGGGGCATAGAGGGAGGAGCCAGCCAACACTCTCAAACTCTTAAAGTGTCCATGGCTCCTGGTGGACCTGTCTATACCCCATGGTACTAATGTGGACCCCAGCATCCTCTATGGACTACGAGAAAAGGATTTACCGGTAGGTACCAAAATCCTATTTTCCCTCATCTGACACTGTTCCCAACGTCTATATGTTTGGATTATATAAGGAAACATCAGTTCTTTTGTTACTATTATTACCTACTATGACCAATTTACTTTTCTGAATAATGTGGGAGGTTTTTACAAATGTTCTAAGCTTGTAAATAGACACATCAAAATGATTCATTTAATGCAAATCTCAAATAAGCAGAGGGATGTAATCAGTGGCATCAGAAGGCTGGGTGTGGGGGGTGCGGCCCGCACCCGGGTGTCCCCCTCGGAAGGTGTGACACCAAAAGTGCCAGCTCTTCTGTAGTGACAGGAGCCGAGTGCTGCAGTGAGATAATCTCCTGCAGCACTCGGCTCCTGTCACAGATAAGAGCCGGCACTGCACGCTGACCAGTCTCCGGGAGCAGCCAGCATCTTCGGTGAAGCTGGACATGCCCCCGGAACGAAGGAGAAAAGGTCCGTAAGGCCACGCTCCTTTAAAATTAGGCCACACCCCCTTTTAGGGCACCCGCGGCTTCAACGGGGCTGAATGGAGGGGGGTGTTAATACGGAGTGCGCTCCGGGTGTCACCACACCCGGAGATGCATCTGGATGTAATGGAGTCTGAGATCGCCAGAGGTGCGGGTTGCCAGGCAATCTTGGAAACTTTTTTAAAGGGACAATCACTTACAAGGCATGGTTTTGATTTGGAAATTATTCTCTTTTTTAAAAAAAATGCCAGAGATCGTCCGGCAACTCGCACCTACAGCAATTTTGGACTCCTTGTATCCCACCGTTTATATATAACACTGATACTGTAAGTATATATTAAAATATGATTTGTCTAGGACAATACATGTATAAGAAGATGAACTGAGAGAAAACATTAAACTAGAATTAATGTGGCAAATCATATTTAACAAATATATTTCTTTTGTATTCCAGATATATTATTTTACATTAAGACTTTGTGGTTTTGGTTTCACTTTCCAATGCCTTCCATGAAATGTTCTTCCTTGTTTAAAGATATACAATGTCTCACTCTTAATTAAACTAAACTATCCGATCCTCATTAAATTGAGGCAAGTACACAAAATACAAAATATACTGTATAATAAGTAGTGTGACAAATTTAAAGCACTGAATATTAATCCCAATAAGAAATACATTTGCATAAATTGATTTGCTCATATTTTTTTTTTATTTCAAATGTATTTTGTATTTTCTCTTTTTGTTTGTCAGTTTCACTCCAGTTGTATCAGACTGATGAGGAGAAAAAACAAAAGTTAACGAATTAATGAAACAAAAAGAGATAGCACTTTCATTGAACTTGGAAAAAAGACACGTTTGGAGGGCACTTTCACTATTTTCAAAATTACTCCTTTAATCCAGTACATTTTTTGGGATCCACTCATTCATTGGATGTGAATTCCATTTTAGCATGATAGTGCAACTAGTATATTTTCCTATTTGGATTTATTGCTATGAATGACCTCTGAACGATTTCCAGTATATTATTTATGACATTGCATTATAATGTTTGATTGTTTAAAGATTTCTTACCCCTGAAGAAGTCTATTTCTGTACAAAACGTGTAGGGTTTCTGGTGCTGTCTACATACACTAAGCTGGAGGATCCTGCCAACTGAGCTCAGGCCCGTAAGAGTGGTGGCAGGAATCAGTGGTGTCGGAATGGTGGGGGCAAAGGGGCAGCATACCCCCCCCAAACATGTAAGAGATGCAGCTACTGGGGAGGGGTAGCGCTTACCTCCTGTTCCCTACTGAGAGCCTCCTACTTTAAATCTGCCGGTGGCGCCGCTGTGTGCTGCCCCCTGTCCTGTCCTAGCCGGTTCTTCACTGATGCACTACTGGGAGGAGGTGGGGATGTCCCAGCAGGCCCAGCATGGCCACGCTTCCTCCCAGTAATGCATCCTGGCCTGAAGATTGAACTAAAGAGCTGGCCACACACAGGATGGGGCAGCACGCTGTGGCGCCGGCGACAGCCTTTTTATAGTAGAAGTCTCCGCGGGGATCGATCCAGTGGTAAGCACTCCCTGTGGGGGAGGGGGGGGGGATCGGGGAAGGGGAGCGCCAATTTTTTTTTCTATGCCCCCCCAACCACAAACCATTCCAATGCCCCTGGCAGGAATATACCATCACCATAACTGTATAGTGATTGTGGATACTCTGTTACCTACTGAAAGCAATTTTATGAATTATTATTGTTTTTTCTAAAAAAAAAAAATTAAAAATGGTAATCATTTTCTGTTCAGCCATTGGGCCTTTTTCTTTTCAGGTGATCTTTGTTGAGAGGGTATTTTTAGGAACATCCCAGATATATCAGCCTATACAATTCTACACCTACTGTAGTGGAAAGCACTTGTAGAGTCAGAAAAGACAACCCACTGATCTATCATAGGATTTTAATGCTCTTACTGTGTATCTAATTATTTAATTAGTTTGGCACATTCTGTTTTTTTGAATTAATTAATTCTTGAAACAATTTAGTCCAAGAAACCTTTCAATTATTAGTGGTCAGTCATACATGAAATCTTTCCTAGTATTAATAACTTACGGTAAATCAGTTTAGCAACTTTTCAGATACAGATGAGCGGGTTCGGTTCCCTGAGAACCGAACCCTACCGGACTTCCCTACCCGAGCCCGGATCAGAGCCCGGCTCGGGTCTTCCCGACTGACCCAGAAACCAGAATGAGGCAAAACGTTATCGTCCTGCTGTCGGATTCTCGCAGGGTTTGGGTTCCACATAAGGAGCCACGTATCGCCACCATTTTCACTCCGGCATTGGAGAGTGTAGTGAGAGGACGTGTCTCCATCCTCAGTGTCCTGCATCAGTACAATGGTAGTGTCCTGTGCTGCATCAGTCCAGTCACAGTGGTGGTGTCCTCTGCTGCCATATGGCCAGCGCTGCTGTATAAGTCCAGTCCAGTGGTACTGTGTTGTGCTGCATCAGTCCAGTGGTGGTGTCTTGTGCTGCATCAGTCCAGTCACAGTGGTGGTGTCCTCTGCTGCCATATGGCCAGTGCTGCTGTATAAGTCCAGTCCAGTGGTGCTGTGTTGTGCTGTATCAGTTCAGTGGTGGTGTAATATGCTGCATCAGTCCAGTCACAGTGGTGGTGTCCTCTGCTGCCATATGTCCAGTGCTGCGGTATAAGTCCAGTCCATTGCAGTGGTGCTGTGTTGTCCTGCATCAGTACAGTGGTAGTGTCTTATGCTGCATCAGGCCAGTCACAGTGGTGGTGTTCTCTGCTGCCATATGTCCAGTGCTGCTGTATTAGTCCAGTCCATTGCAGTGGTGCTGTGTTGTCCTGCATCAGTCCACTGGTGGTGTCCCTGTGCTGCTGTATATGTCCAGTGGTACGCTGTATATGTCCAGTGATGCTGCCGTATATGTACAGCGGTACTGCCGTATTAATCCAGCGATACTGCCATATATGTGCAGTGGTACTGCCATAAAATTCCAGTGATACTGCCGTATATGTCCAGTGGTACTGTCTTATAAATCCAGTGGTACTGGTGTATAAATCCAGTCCAGTGATACTGCCATATATGTCCAGTGGTACTGCCATATAATTCCAGTGATACTGCCGTTTATGTCCAGTGGTACTGCCGTATACATCCAGTGGTACTGGTGTATAAATCCAGTCCAGTGATACTGCCGTATATGTCCAGCGGTACTGCCATATAATTCCATAAATACTGCCGTCTATGTCCAATGGTACTGCCATATAAATCCAGTGTTACTGGTGTATAAATCCAGCCCAGTGATACTGCCATATATGTCCAGTGGTACTGCCATATATATCCAGCGATACTGCGTATATGTCCAGTGGTACTGCCATACTATTCCAGTGATACTGCTGTACATGTCCTCATACATGTCCAGTGGTACTGCCACATAAATCCAGTGGCACTGCCATATAATTCCAGTGGTACTGGCATATAATTCCAGTGATACTGCCATATAAATCCAGTCCAGTGGAACTGCTGTATAAATCCAGTGGTACTGACGCATAATTCAAGTGATACTGCCGTATAATTCCAATGATACTGCCATATAATTCCATTGATATTACCGTATAATTCCAGTGGTATTGGCATATAAATCTAGTGATACTGCCGAATAAATCAAGTCCATTGGTACTGCCGTATAAATCCAGTGGTACTGGCGTATAATTCCAGTGACACTGCCGTATAATTCCAGTAATACTGGCGTATAAATCCAGCGATACTGCCGTATAATTCCAGCGATACTGCCGTATAATTCCTGTGGTACTACCGTATAATTCCAGTGGTACTGGAGTATAAATCCAGTGATACTGCTGTATAATTCCAGTTATACTGCCGTATAATTCCAGTGATACTGTTGTATTATTCCAGTGATACAGTGTTGTATAATTCCAGTGGTACTGGCGTATAAATCCAGTGATACTGCCATATAATTCCAGTGATACTGCTGAATAATTCCAGTGATACTGCCGAATAATTCCAGTGATACTGCCGAATAATTCCAGTGATACTGCCGTATAATTCCAGTGATACTGGCATAAAAATCCAGTCCAGTGGTACTGCTGTATAATTCCAGAGATACTGCCGTATAAATCCAGTGGTACTGGCATATGAGTCCAGTGATACTGCCGTATAAATCCAGTCCAGTGGTACTGCCATATAATTCCAGTGATACCGCCGTATAATTCCAATGGTACTGCCATATAAATCCAGTGGTACTGCCATATAATTCCAGTGGTACTGGCGAATAAATCCAGTGATACTGCCGTATAAATCCAGTCCAGTGGTACCGCCGTATAAGTCCAGTGGTACTGACGCATAATTCAAGTGATACTACCGTATAATTCTAGTGGTACTGTCATATAAATCTAGTGATACTGCCGAATAAATCCCATATAAATCCAGCAATACTGCTGAATAATTCCAGTGATACTGCCGTATTATTCCAGTGATACCGCCGTATAATTCCAGTGGTACTGGAGTACAAATCCAGTGATCCTGCTGTATAATTCCAGTAATACTGCCGTATAATTCCAGTGATACTGTCGTATAATTCCAGTGATACAGTGTTGTATAATCCCAGTGGTACTGACGTATAAATCTAGTGATACTGCTGTATAATTCCAGTGATACTGCCGAATAATTCCAGTGATACTGCAGTATAATTCCAGTGATACTGCCGTATAATTCCAGTGGTACTGGCATATAAATCCAGTCCAGTGATACCGCTGTATATGTCCAGTGATACTGCCATATATGTCCAGTGGTATTGCTGTATAATTCCAGTGATACTGCCGTATAATTCCAGTGATACTGCCGTATAATTCCAGTGGTACTGGCATATGAGTCCAGTGATACTGCCGTATAAATCTAGTCCAGTGGTACTGACGTATAAATCCAGTGGTACTGTCGTATAATTCCAGTGATACTGCCATATAATTCCAGTTTTACTGCCGTATAATTCCAGTGGTAAAGGCATATAAATCCAGTGGTGCTGCCGTATAAGTCCAGTGGTACTGACCTGTGCTGTATATTATTTACTCCATGTAAAGGGGTTATTAATATTTAATCCAAATAATTTTTTATAGGGTTTGCCCTGTGTGCTGTAGGGATACGCTGTCCTGTGCCACATATTGTGTTATATAACTCCAGAAAAATAATGGAGAACAAAAATTTGCAGGATAAAATAGGGAATGATAAAGAACCACTTCCTCCTAGTGCTGAAGCTGCTGCCACTAGTCATGACATACATGATGCGATGCCATCAACGTTGTTTGCCAAGGCCGATGAACAATGTGATAGTAGAGGTCATGTAAAATCCAAAAAGCCAGCGTTCAGTAAAAAGACCCCAAAAAATAAATTGAAATGGTCTGAGGAGAAATTGCCAATATGCCATTTATGACACAGAGTGGCATATTGGCCTATGTTCATGACTAGTGGTTCAGCTTCACATGACGATGGAAGCCCTCATCCTCCCGCTAGAAAAATGGCCTATGTTCATGACTAGTGGTTCAGCTTCACATGACGATGGAAGCCCTCATCCTCCCGCTAGAAAAATGCGATGCCTGACCTTCCCAGCACTGGACGGGAAGAGGTGGCTAATTCCACCATTTGCATGCCCTCCTTTGCCTATGGTATAGGCAAAGGAGGGGGAATGCACCTGACTCAAGCGCAGTGGAGAATGATTTCTGTCAGTTCAGACACTACCAGCTTGAGTCAGGTCATTCCCCTCATCAGGCTTTTGCAGAAGCAGCTGGAGAAATTGAAGGAGGAGCTAAGACGGAATGATTCTGCAAGGTATGTGGGACTTGTGGATGGAGCCCTTCATTCGCTTTGCCAGGATTCAATGGTGGTCAATCTGTTGAAATCAGAGCACTACATTTTGGCCACCGTACTCGATCCTAGGTTTAAAGCCTAAGTTGTATCTCTCTTTCCTTTGAACTTGCCACACGTGAAGTCAGTTCAGACACTGCCAGCCTGAATCAGGTCATTCCCCTCATCAGGCTTTTGCAGAAGAAGCTGGAGAGATTGAAGGAGGAGCTAAAACAGAGCGATTCCGCTAGGCATGTGGGACTTGTGGATGGAGCCCTTAATTTGCTTAACCAGGATTCACGGGTGGTCAATCTGTTGAAATCAGAGCACTACATTTTGGCCACCGTGCTCGATCCTAGGTTTAAAACCTACGCTGTATCTCTCTTTCCGGCAGACACAAGTCTGCAGAGGTTCAAAGACCTGCTGTTGAGAAAATTGTCAACTCAAGCGGAACGTGACCCGTCAACAGCTCCTCCTTCATTTTCTCCCACAACTGGGGCTGCGAGGAAAAGGATAAGATTTCCTAGCCCACCCGGTGGCGGTGATGCATGGCAGTCAGGAGCAAGTGCTGACATCTGGTCCGGACTGAAGGACCTGCCAACGATTACTGACATGTTTACTGTCACTGCATATGATTCTGTCTCCATTGAAAGAATGGTGGATGATTATATGAGTGACAGCATACAAGTAGGCATGTCAGACAGTCCATACATATACTGGCAGGAAAAAGAGGCAATTTGGATGCCCTTGCACAAACTGGCTTTATATTACCTAAGTTGCGCCCCCTGCCTCTTTAGAGCCAGTTTGTGCAAGGAGAGATTGAGTGCTTTTTTTTTGGGGCGGCCCAAACAAACCAGTCATTTCAGCCACAGTCGTGTGGCAGACCCTGTCGCTGAAATGATGGGTTTGTTAAAGTGTGCATGTCCTATTTATACAACATAAGGGTGGGTGGGAGGGCCAAAGGACAATTCCATCTTGCACCTCTTTTTTCTTTCATTTTTCTTTGCATCATGTGCTGTTTGGGGACTATTTTTTTGAAGTGCCATCCTGCCTGACACTGCAATGCCACTCCTAGATGGGCCAGGTGTTTGTGTCGGCCACTTGGGTCGCTTAGCTTAGTCACACAGCTACCTCATTGCACCTCTTTTTTTCTTTGCATCATGTGCTGTTTGGGGACTATTTTTTAAATCTGCCATCCTGTCTGACACTGCAGTGCCACTCCTAGATGGGCCAGGTGTTTGTGTCAGCCACTTGGGTCGCTTAGCTTAGTCATCCAGCGACCTCGGTGCAAATTTTAGGACTAAAAATAATATTGTGAGGTGTGAGGTGTTCAGAATAGAGTGAAAATGAGTGGAAATTATGGTTATTGAGGTTAATAATACTATGGGATCAAAATTACCCCCAAATTCTATGATTTAAGCTGTTTTTGAGGGGTTTTTGTAAAAAAAACACCCGAATCCAAAACACACCCGAATCCGACAAAAAATTTTCAGGGAGGTTTTGTCAAAATGCGTCCGAATCCAAAACACGGCAGACCCTGTCGCTGAAATGATTGGTTTGATAAAGTGTGCATGTCCTGTTTATACAACATAAAGTTGGGTGGGAGGGCCCAAGGACAATTCGATCTTGCACCTCTTTTTCTTCTTTGCATCATGTGCTGCTTGGGGACAAGTTTTTTAAATTGCCATCCGATCTGACACTGCCGTACAACTCCAGAAGTACTGCAGTATAAATCCAGTGGTACTGCCGTATAAGTCCAGTCCATCCAGTCCAGTAGTGCTGTCTTGTACTGCATCAGTCCAGTGGTGGTGTCTTGTGCTGCCATAAGTCCAGTGGTGGTGTCTTGTGCTGCCATAAGTCCAGTGGTGGTGTCCTGTGCTGCATAATATTTTAATATTTACTCCAAATAAAAGGCTTATATACATTACTTATATTATTATCCAAATAATTTTTACAGGGTGTGCCCTGTGTGGTGTAGGGGTACGCTCGCCTGTGCTGCATATTATTATAATAGCTCCAAATAAAAGGGTTATTATAATCCAAATTAATTTTCTTCAGGCTTTGCTGTGTGTGTGTGTGTGTGTGTGTGTGTGTGTGTGTGTGTGTGTGTGTGTGGTTTAGGGGTATGCTCTCCTGTGCCACCAATATTGTTACATCTGGGCAAATTCCAGCATGTCCCATGTTGTTTGTGCTGCACACTTGTGTCGCCTAGTTTAGTCATACAGCTACCTTGTTGCACCTCTTTTTCTTCTTTGCATTATGTACTGTTTGGAGCCTAATTTTTTTAAGTGCCATCCTGTCTTCCATTGCAGTGCCACTCCTAGATGGGCCAGGTGTTTGTGCCGCACACTTGTGTCGCTTAGCTTAGTCATACAGCTACCTAATTGCACCTCTTTTTCTTCTTTGCATCATGTGCTGTTTGGGGCTTATTTTTTAAATCTGCCATCCTGTCTGCCACTGCAGTGCCACTCCTAGATGGGCCAGGTGTTTGTGCAGCCCACTTGTGTCGCTTAGCTTATTCATCCAGCCACCTCGGTGCAACCTTTTGGCCTAAAAACAATATTGCGTGGTGTGAGGTGTTCAGAATAGACTGGAAATGAGTGGAAATTAATGCTATTGGGGTTGATAATACCGTAGGATCAAAATTACCCCCAAATTCTGTGATTTTAGCTGTTTTTATGTTTTTTTCAAAAATCATCCAGATCCAAAACCAAAACCAATCTAGATCCAAAACACGAGGATGGAAATTTGATTTCCATTGATAATTTTTATGTGATTTTGTTGTCAGCACATTCAACTATGTAAAGAACAAAGGATTTAATAAGAATATTTCATTCATTCAGACCTAGGATGTGTTATTTTAGTGTTCCCTTTATTTTTTTGAGCAGTGTATGTCATCCTTAGGGTCAGTTGTGTGGTGAGGGACAAGATTTTCTTCTGTTTGGCCACATATTTTATGACTGGCAGCCACCAGCACTGGTTTTGCCTATTATATTGACCATGAATAATTTGAATTGGTCCTGGACCACCAACCCAGGGCACCCCTGCAAGTGTCCCGAGGCACCCCAGGGAGCCACGGCACACAGTTTGGGAACCTCTGGCCTATTTGCTTTCGACGCTGGGATCCCAAAGACTGCAATGCCAACAGGAGTGAGTTGATACTGTTCTCCTCTCACCCCTAACCCCTAACCTACCCTCCCCGCAGCCTAACCCTAACCTCCCTGCGTTGGTGCCTAAACCTCTCCCCCCCTCCCGACAACCTAAACATAACCTTCCCTCCCCCGCAGCCTAACCCTAATCCTCCCCATGTGTGCCTAACCCTAACCCCTCACCCGCAGATTGACCCTAACCTCACCAGGTGGCGGCTAAAGTAACTCCCCACCCCCAGCCCTAAATGTAACCCAGGCATTATACTTACTAAGGTCGGGATGGCAGCTGTTGGGATTTCAGCATCGGTCTCCTGACCTTTTCTTTATTCCGGCACTGGCATTCTGACGGGAGCCAGGATTCCGGCATTGGTATTCTGACAGCCGGCATCCCAACGGTCGGCAAATTAACTGGATCCCGCCTACTTATCTTAAAAGTTGACTGAAATACACTTTATTAGAAGATATCTAATTTAGATCCTGTATCAATTTACCTGAAAATCATTACATAGGGGTCTTGGTGTCCTCATAAAATACATATAATTTCAAAATTAGCTAGTTATTTTTTTGTCCTTTTTTCTCCTATCACTTTCTTCCAATTTTATCACACAATTGTTTACAAATGTAATATTAGAATGATGTTTTTATTTGAAATGACAAGCTATTGACTTGAGTATCATTCATAACACTTCATAATATTTCATTCTCCGGGTATGATTGAGTTTTGTATGCAACACAATCATTTACGTGCAAATCAGACTATGGAGAAACTATGTCCTCGCAGGACAACAAGTAATGCATGATTGCCTGCAATACCCTGTCAGCCGCAACATGATTGACATGCTGCAGTTATTGGGGGGCGGAGCAGGGCCAATGACCATTCTACAAGTGAAAAGGCATTGGCAAAAAATGCCTCAAAATCTGCTAAATTGGCATGCGTTTTTGATGGAAAACCTGTGAATTTGCCAATCCACATGTTTTCCGCCCCTTCCACAAGAAATTCTGGCCCTGCTATTGCACAGGGCGAATCACCATTTGCCCTAAAAATAGCGAAAAGCTATTAACCAGTGGAGTGGGTAGCCTGTCTACAATACTGGGGGTAATTCTGAGTTGATCGCAGCAGCAAGTTTGTTAGCAATTGGGCAAAACCATGTGCACTGCAGGGGGGCAGATATAACATTTGCAGAGAGAGTTAGATTTGGGTGGGTTATATTGTTTCTGTGCAGGGTAAATACTGGCTGCTTTATTTTTACACTGCAATTTAGATTTCAGTTTGAACACACCCCACCCAAATCTAACTCTCTCTGCACATGTTATATCTGTCCCCCCTGCAGTGCACATGGTTTTGCCCAACTGCTAAAATATTTGCTGCTGCGATCAACTCAGAATAAGGCCCACTGTGTGAACGCTGGGCTTCAGGGACTCTGTAGAAAATATAAATTCTCTATCTGGACCCCAAAAAATAAACCAATATATCAATAAATAAAAATAGCGTATACATACACAAACTAACATGTTAAAGCAATGGTCCATTGACGTTAGGGATATGTGAGCATCCAAGTCCCGTAGACAAAACAGTTGGTACTGTCATCCCAAAAAGTAACAGTAACTGCTAAATATTTACACAGTACGGTACCATATGCCACCTTGAATGGAGTGTAAATGGGTAGGGACATGCACATACTGCTCCTGTCAGCTGTCCTGCAGTACTTGGTAAATATGTATACAGAATTAAAAATATAAATGTCATCGTCAGTGGCTTTTTTTTTATTGTTCTATTAAAATGGCTATCATCAAATGAGGGCTTATAACCAATCTATAAAAATAATAACATTAAGCAGACAGGGGGTGGATGTTACTGTTGTGCCTAGGGGCGCCCTCACCCCTAAATGCGCCCCTGCTTACTGTGCTGTACAGTATCTCAGTGTATGCTAATACAGTACTCTGTACTCTGAGGTGAGAATGTTTTATTAGTAATAGTTACTGTACATAGAAACATAGATTTTGACGGTAGATACACAGACAAAACATACAAAGTTTTAATATCCTTTTTTTACCAAGGGGTGATCAGAGAAGTAAGAATTTGCACAAGGTTAAATTGCATTTGAAATTTATTGCATACAGTACAGATGTGTCCACATACTGTACACCTTTCCTTTATCCTGCCATGTACTGTATAGTATGGCCCGACTTGAAATGCCATAGACTGTGAGATGTGCTGTAGCCATGCTTTGTGATTTTTCTTAATTTGCTCCTTTAATATGGTAATTTATACATATTCTGTTATGGTAAACAAAAATGTGTGGTAGGTTGGTCCGTAAATATAAGTCAGTTTTCAAGCACATTTGCAACAAAGAAACACTTTTCAATACATTGTGACACTTAAAAAAAAACAACAACTTTTGATTCATAAAAAAATGCTCCATGTACTGTAAATGTAATTTTTACATTATTTTCCACAAGAAATGTGTATTAGATGAATATAAATGTACTAAATCGCACAAGCAGTTACTGCTAAGTCCTATGATATGTGACATGCCTACAGTATAGTCTGTATATAATTTCAAAATTCCTCACTTACCGCACTTGTTTTTCTTTTTCTTTTTTAAACACACAAATGCGTCATAGACACAAATGAATGTATAGTACTAAGTCACATAACCAGCTTAATGATTTAAATGATATGCGGCATGGCTATATTCAGTGTGTACTGTAACTGGGACTGTACAGTACTGTACTGTATGTAATGTAATTACAGTAATGTGAGTTACAGTATGACTGGAATACATTGTACTGTAGCATAACATTTTGTATACACAAACTGTACTGTACAGTTGGTATTACTGTAGGTATGCTACTGTACATATAATTGTAAACAGTATGGCTGGAATACATTGTACTGTAGCATAACATTTTGTATACACATACTGAACTGCACAGTTGCTGTTACTGTAGGTATGCTACTGTATAAATTATTTTAAACAGCAGAAACCCCATAGCCCCTGTGTGTTTTAAATAGCGTAATGAGACTATTGCCCTGATACAGGAAAAACTTATGCCGTTGCTTGCTCCATCGATATGGGGTGCCACAAAGACCTGATACATGCTCAGAAAACATTTTGTTAATCCGCTAGGTACTCGAGTCTGGCCTGCTACAGTGTACGTTGCCCAGAGCTCACTTATCCCCATAGCCCTTATGTTTTTTAATTAGCATAATGAGACGCACAAGCATATTGCCCTTAGACATGTAAAACCTATGCTGTCACTTGCTCAAACAATGTGGGCTTCCACGAATCCCTGGTTCACGATCGTCAGCCATTTTGTTAACCCAATAGGTGCTCAAGTCTTGCCTGATACAGTGTACTTTGCCCAGAGCTCGCTTATCCCCATAGCCCCTGTGTATTTTAACTACCATAATGAGATACACATACAGCATTGCCCTGATACATGAAAAACCTATGCCATCGCTCACTCCATAGATTTGGGCTTCCACGATAACCCAGTCTGTCCTGCTACTGTACTGTATGGAGTGGCCTGAACGTCCTGGTCCTCCCATATTTTCTTTAGATGGCTCTACTAGCCATCCTGTAGGCCCTCACTTTCTCCTTGTTTCTGGTGAGCGGTTGGCCTGCCAGCTAACAAAGAGTCTAAGCTCCCTGCTGTTATATGTGCACTCTCTCACTGCCACCACTACAGAGAAACTGGCGTCCTGTGTCACATTGTGCGTCCTAGGTGTGCATCCTACACCGTTCATCTTGCGCCCGTGATGCAGGACATCAGTACTAGTGAACTGTTTTATACAATTTTGTGTGCTACAGATTTTGCGTGGCATACGCTCGGACAGTTAGTTATGGACACTGGTCTTTTCCTGTGTGCATACTTTTATTGAATGTAAGGTTCTTAAATGTATGAATGTTTAAAAAAAAATAAAAAATGAATAAAGTGGCAAGAAAAAAAAAGGCATTTTCACTTTGGGAATCGAACCTGTGACTAGGAGCATGGGCTGCTGCACACCTCACTGCTAGGCCACGACGCCTGATAATATAGAGATCATGTGTACATGTAAGCAGTGATCCCTTCCCATTGGTTTTGCTTATGCTGTATTGGCTACGGGACTTGGATGCTCACATATCCCTAAGGGTGTGTACACACGGTGAGATCTTTGCTATGCCCGATTTTTACTTGCGATTTCCCTTGAACTCCCTGGAGCCCAGATAGCACAGATTTCGACTAACTTTCCTTAAGATATGTACTATGTGTGCTTACGATTTTGGCTTATGTGAGATTTTGGCTTATGTGAGATGTAATTGAAATGTGAGATGAACTAGATAGTATACCGATCTAGCAAGGATTGACTTGCCTGCACAGTCTATCTTTTCTTTCGATGCAGACCTGGCGGGACCGCGCATCGGGATCGCAAGGTGACTTTCACCTTGCAATCTGCACTAACTTTTCTTGAGATTTTGACTATATAGTCAAAATCTCAAGAAAATATCTCACCGTGTATACACACCCTAACATCAATGGACCATTGCTTTACCACGTTAGTTTGCATCTGTTTACGCTATTTTTATTTATTTGTCTACAGGACTATGTACATTGCCCAGAGCTCACTATTCCCAATTGCCCCTGTGTTTTAAATAGCGAAATAGGACGCACGTACAGCAGTGCCCATATACATTACAGTACACTACATGCATAACCGATGCAATAGCATTTTCTGAGAAAAATGTCTATTTAACATACAGTACTATACAGTAAAGTAGTTCTTGCGCTATAGCATATTTCAATGGAGACCTCACACATGCGCAATGGTGAGACTTAAGCTCTAATATTCTATTGGGCACCACAAACATGCACAATGGTGATTTGACAAAGCTACATCTGGTGGATGTTCACAGGCATTACACTCACCGGTAACGCCATACGCCATGATAAGCTCTGTGCGCCTCCCTACGACCAGACGCATCGCCTTGTGCCCAGGCACACTGCGACTCCATGATTGGGACTAACGCCATAGACAGCATAGATGAGCGAGGCTCCATCTGTATGTTTTTTTCATGTGCATTCTGCTCAACCAATTAAGGGCCGGATTCTGAGATGGGAGTACAGCAAAAAGAGAAACATGGACAAACCATGTTGCAATTGCAAGGGTTGAAAATAAATAAATATATATATATATAAAGCAGCAATGTAGCCGGCACTCCCCTTGCTACCTTGATAATTGCTCCGGTGCCCTCCTTAGGATATGGACTCCATCAACAGCCAGAAGAATAGGCGGCACTCCAGAGACTTTATTTCCAATGCTTTTATTGAAGGTTCAACCTTCAATAAAAGCATTGGAAATAAAGTCTCTGGAGTGCCGCCTATTCTTCTGGCTATATATATATATATATATATATATATATATTTGTATACCTGGCACATACTGGCTGATTGTACATGTAGCCCACAAATGCTACACAGATTTATTTTTACATTGCAATTTAGATTTGAGTTTGGACACGACCCTCCCAATCCAGAATCTTTCTGCGCACTTTAAATTTGTCCCTTCTTCATTGCAACACTGTTTTGCTGAGGATCATACTATCTATTTTTTGCTTTACTCTCTCCTCAGAATCAGGCCTTAAATTTGTTTTGACTAACCACATTAAATAAAATAAAGACTAACTTTAGGGGTGAGAAATGCAATCTACAGTATACAGTATATATAAATGCGAAAGCCCTCACAGACTGACTGACTGACCGACTCATCATTAAGGGGTCTATTTACTAAGCCTTGGACAGAGATAAAGTGGACAGAGATAAAGTACCAGCCAATCAGCTCCTGTCATTTTTCAAACCCAGCCTGTAACATGGCAGTTAGGAGCTGATTTGCTGGTACTTTATCTCCATCCAGGGCTTAGTTAATAGACTCCGAATTCTCTTACTTCCCGATATGTTAGGAAGCTGAAATTTAACATAGGTATTCTTCAGGTGTGAAATTGGAAAACTATGTAATTACAATTTTAATAAACCTTCCCTAAGGGGATGAAAAGTGGGTTAATGCTCAAACGGACAATTGGTACAACATTTGGATTGCACCTCCAGTGTGTAGAAGTGAATAAACTACAAAAATGGTCCTGTCACTTTTTACCATATCCTTCACTCCCTCACTGACTGACTGTCTCATCACTAATTCTCTTACTTCCCGATATGTTAGGAAGCTGAAATGTATCATAGGTATTCTTCAGGTGGGAAATAGGAAAACTACGTAATTAGATTTTTAATAAACCTAAAGGGATGAAAAGGGGATTAACGTAATGACGGTAATTACTGATACGTGGCTTGCATTGTGTTAACAATAACGCCCAAACGGACAATTGGATCAACATTTGGATTGCACCTCCAGTGTGTTGAATTTAATAAACTACAAAAATACAAAAGCCCTAACTCACTCACTCACTCACTCACTCACTCACTCACTCACTCGCTGACTTATCACTAATTCTCTTACTTCCCGATATGTTAGGAAGCTGAAATTTAACATAGGCATTCTTCAGGTAGGAAATAGGAAAACTATGTAATTAGAATTTTAAAAAACCTCCCCTAAGGGGATGAAATGGGGGTTGACATAATGACGTCATTACCGATACATGGCTTGCGTTGCGTGAACGATAACACCCAAACGGACAATCAGATCAAAATTTGGATTGCACCTCCAGTATGTAGAATTACATAAACTATAGAAATGGTCCGGTCACTTTTTACCGTATCTGCTACAGGTGTTCCTTGGGTAACACCAATAACCATGGATTAATATTTACTTACTGTACATTAAGACGTCTCAAATCTACATCTACACAGATTTACCAAATTTCTACCACTCATTTATGTTTATAACCGTGAAAATCAGAAACTCCTGTGAGAAGAATGGATAGAACAGATAGTTATATATATGTAGAGATGTGCACCGACCCTCATGTTTTAGTTTTGGATCTGTATTCATATTTGTGTTTAGGTTTTGTAACCACCCTTCTCATGTTTTTGTTTTTGGATCTGTATTATTTTTTTTAATTGATAAAAAACTGCTAAAATCATCCCATTTATTATTAATGTATTATTAACCCCAATAACATTAATTTCCAGTCATTTACAGCCTATTTTGACCACCTCACAGCTCATAGTATTGATCAACAATATAACACATTTACAGTAAGAAACATTGGGCTCAGCAGTGGCAGACAGGGTGGCAGTTTAATAAACTATATGACCCCATATAATTAACATTTTCAAAAGAAGAGTCCACAGGGCAGTACAGGAAAATGGAGGTGTAGTATGTATGTAATGGAAGGCAGGTAAAGGAAGGAAAGATTGATTGATTGATTGATTGATTGATTGATTAGTTAGTTAGTTAGTTAGTTAATTAGTTAATTTAATTGTTTGATTGACTAAGAAGATTTATGAGGGAGGAGGATGATAGTATAGCCAGTAGCTCAGTATCCTATGTTCTTCAACCCTTGTTGGGAATCCTTAACTATTAAGATTGCTATTCAACTCTTGTCGGGAATCCTTTATTGTTAACGTTGCTCTTCAACCTTTGTCAGGAATCCTTGACTATTAACATTGATCTTCAAATGCTTGATTAGTAACATTGTTCTTCAACCCTTGTCAGGAATTCATGACTATTAACATTGCTTTTTGACCTCTGTCAGGAATCATTGACTATTAACATTGCTCTTGAACCCTTGTCAGGAATCCTGGACTATTGTATTAACATTGCATTCTTTTCTGGTTAAAAAATGTGTTGCAAACTAGTAATGTATTAGAGCAATAACCAAAAGATGTTCGTCCTGTGGCCTGCAATATATCTATGTATACCATTGGATCTGTTTATTGTAATGTGGTATAAAATGAATTGGATTGCACTATAATGCTACATATTATGTAATGGAGACACATGGGGTCGGATTTAATGAAGTCTGAGTTGGCAGGAGGTGTGGGTTCCCAGCCGAACTCAGTCTTCTTTTAAAGTGACAATCATTTACAAAGCATGGTTTTGCCTTGTGCATGATTGCCACTTTGAAAAAACGTCCGAGTTTAGCTGGAAACCCACAACTCCAGCAAGCTTGGACTTCATTACATCCGGTCATGTATGTCATATGAGAATTGTGGGTACTATGTTGCATAATGCATACTGGCAGCCCTACAATGTGACACAACATGAACTAGGGCACTACTATCATTCATGAAATAAACTAGTGCACTATTATGAGGAATACAATTAACAACTGCTGTAGAGAAGAGAGGTGTCTCTCTAGAAGCAATGGAACAGGGCCCCCATCAAAAAATTGCTATGGGGCCCACAACTTTCTGGCTAAGCCCCTGTTTGATGTGTTTATGGTGTTGCTCAATTTAAGAAATGCTCCAAGATGGATTTCCCTCTCCTGCTGTCCGTGCGCAAATGCGCCATCATTCCCACCAACAAGTTCAAACTTAGGCCCTCATTCAGCAGTGATCTCATTGCAAAGCTGCATGCAGACAGCTTTGCAAATGCAAGAACTCAAGAATATACTGTAAATTCCGGTACAATATCCAGATTTGTAAGCTTATTAGTAGTCAAAATAAACTCTGCATTAGATTGTTCAAAAAATGTAAAATGATACATAGAAACATACAGTGTGACGGCAGATAAGAACCACTTGGCCCATCTAGTCTGCCCCTTTTACAGCTCCCATTAGTGACTTGGTTAATCACTTTAACAACTATACACATAAAAGTAATAAACAGATTGCTAATACAGAAAGCGCAATGTTATATGTTTGTATTTTTAATTAGTCAAATAAATCTAAAGGTTAGTAAATACATATAATACACAGTTAAAGCTGGTTACTATGGGGTATATTCAATTAAAGTCGGATCCATTCTGACATGTACTGTATTTGTAGGAATGGATCCGACAACCCCTATTCAATCTCATCTAAATTCAACTTTTTCAAGTCGAATTTAGATGGGAAGCAGAGGAGGAGAAGGGGGACGAGCCGCAGGGGGACAGCCGGCGGGCATACAGGGAGATCAGCGCTACGGAGTAGCGCTGCAGCAGGATGTCACTCAGCCGCCCGACCTCGCGGCAGCTTCCACCCGGCTCCAGCAGCGTGCTGGAGCCGGGTGGAAGCTGCCGTGAGGTCGGGCGGGTGAGTGACATCCAGCTGCAGCGCTACTGTAGCGCTGATCTCTCTGCATGCCCGCCGGCTGTCCCCCCGTCTCCCTGCGGCTCCCCCCCCCCTCACCTCCTCTGGGTCCGCATCTCAGTCTGACATCATTTTGATGTCGGACTGAGATGGTCGAAAAGGGGGCCAAAACCTGTCGGATTTCGCCCCGTTTTCTACATGAACACATGGATTGGCAGCTATTCGACTTGTCGAAAATTTTTGTAAAATATTGAATAGGTCGAATCTGGATTCAACCTTAAAAAGTCGAAAACTGCCATCTTTTCGAAAGATGGCAGTTTTCGACTTCAATTGAATATACCCCTTAAAATTAGAAGTCCATGTGCTTAATTAATACTAATGGTGCACTTGAAAAAAATCATAATCCAAGATCCACTATATTTTAGACCTTTATCCCGTTGTGCTTTTAGAAAATATTGAGTCAGGTTCATTAGCCAGGCTTGCAAGATTAGATCAGTATCACTGGCCATATTTAGCCGCAGGCTGCGGACGACAGCTTGTGCTATGCTCGACCTCCCTCACCGTTGTATGCAGTATCTCACCAGTTGATGCGTGACCACCATTTCATGTGCAAGTGAGCTCGTCTAGTCTATGGTTTGGTATTTGTGAGCAGTGAGAGGGAGAATATGGATGTCACTCCTTTGCAGACAGCGTGTGTTTTCCAGCCCAGGGATACCTGTGCATGCTTCAATGGGTGGTTCCTTCAGAAGGAATGGATATGCTACCTGGGACAGGGGACTCTTTTTAAGTGTATGCCTAACCTATAGGAACACTCATTTCATTATTAGCAGGACATGGACACTTGTGGTATATACTTAATCAATGTGTTAGTATGCAGCAGCAAGTGACATTATTAAAAAAAAATTAAATGCAGAGTTACTGTGACACATATATTAATAGTAAAAGGACATATCAAGATGAATCAAATATACTATATTAAGACACTAGTTTATTTTAATTGGCATCATTGGAAAACTGGTTCGAGATCAATAGGTAAGTAAAAAATAAAAATAACTAAGTAATATAGAGACAATCTATACATTAGTTGTTGTTACTTACTGTATTACACAAAGAGAAAGACCATATTTTAACACAAACAGCAGCCATTATATATTAGCAGCCATTTGTTTATTATTATTATTATTATTATTATTATTATTATTAGGAAAAGTAGAGAGAACATTTCTCACATAGGTTAAAAAACCTCTATATCATTAACCATATTAAGAATGCTCCATAGTAATTATCATTCTATAACTAAAGAGATTAACCTCATCTGGTTAGTAATGTGATAACCTTGAATATTAGGCTGAGATTTATCAAGCCTTGGAAAGTGATAAATAGCACGGTGATAAAGTACCAACCAATCAACTCCTAACTCACTTTTAAAACAGCCTGTAACATGGCACTTAGCAGCTGATTGGCTGGTACTTATTCACTGTGCAATTTATCAATCTCCAAGGCTTGATAAATCTTAGTTCTGTATTCATATGAAATTAGTAGCTAGAATAGTCTAGTGCAGTGGTTCTCAAACAGTGTGCTGTGGCACCCTGGGGTGCCTCAGGGCACTTGCAGGGGTACCTTGGATTGGTGATCCAGGACCAATTAAAATTATTTCTTCAAAAAAATAGCTTTAGGACCCAAAAGAGACCCAGATGGAAAAGGGAATATAGAGAAAGGAAAATAGGTTTCAGGAAAGAATATCTAGAGATTGGAGGAATTTTAATACCAATACTGAAAGAAATCCCAGGAGATTCAAGGGAGATGTTAACAGACAGGCAGGACGAGAGAGGTATAATAAAGGAGAATTCTGTGAAGTACCCATCAGAAACAGATTGGAGAGATTGGAGAAATACACACCAAGAAGAAAAAGTGAGTTATCTTTTTTTAACATGGGACCCACGAACCCTATTGAGAGAATAGTACCATCAATTCAATTAACAATTAAAGAGGGAAAAGAAAAGAAAGATGATAATAATAAAAAGATCAAAACAAAGAGAGGGAAGAGGGATGGACTAGAAACATCTAAAATAAAGAAGAAAAAGATTTCTGTTGTCCAAAAAGTAACAGAAAAACCTTCAAGGAAAGATCTAGAAAAAAAACACTATTAAAATATTCAACCTGAGTAAATATCAACTCACCAAAGAAGAAAATGATATACTTATGAAATGTTTAAAATTTGCCCCCTCTAATGAGCCTAACCCCTTTGAAATCTTTGTTGGACTATAAAGTTCATTAGGAAAATAAGTGTTAACAAGAAGAAATCATCTTGGAGGAACAGGAGAAATCCAAATTTAGACCAAAATCTAACCTTTACCCCAAACATGTGAAGGGGGGAAACATTGACTGCTTTAATTCAATAGTCAGTAAATAATGAAGAGAAATTCCTAAGATGAATAGGAAAAACATAACCAAAAAGAAGAATGCAGCAATAAAATCATTACAGGATATCTTCAAACCAGCAGATAAAGGTGTGTGTGTGTGTGTGTGTGTGTGTGTGTGTGTGTGTGTGTGTGTGTGTGTGTGTGTGTGTGTGGGGGGGGGGGGGGGTTCGGTTATCATCATGGGTAAGAAGGACTATATCAAAGAAAAGAAATAAATAGACAATTGGGAGTCAAAGATACAAAAAACTATGTAGTGACCCAATTTTAACCATTACAAAAAATCTTGCAGCAATGAGTAAATATGCATTTGAAAATGGTACCCTGAAGAAGGGAGAGGTTGATTTCATTAATATCAAAGATCCCTACACCCCTACTATTTATGTGTTACCCAAAATTCACAAAATTCACAAACACCTCCAGGCTGTCCCATTATTACTGGCACAAATTGTATTACTTCCAACCTATCAGCGATGATAGATTCCTTTTTACAAACCCTGGTATCGAAAACACTGTCCTTCCTGAAAGATACCTGAGACGTTCTTAGGAAACTGGAAAATATTTAATGGGAAGAAAATTATACACTAATAAGTGCTGATGTCAGTACACTTAACACAATAATAGATTGGGAAAAAGGGAAGGAAGCCATTGAATTCTTTTTAGGAGCCAGTGAATATCCATAAAATCTAAAAAAAAATTAATTTCGGACTCCATAGCCTTCATATTAACCAATAATTATTTTTACTTCAACGGTTGCTATTACCTGCAACAGAAAGGAACGGCCATAGGTACCAGGTTTGCCCCCCAGCTAATTCATGGCATACTGGGGGAAACTCACCATAGATGAGGTGAGAGAGCTGAGGGCAAACCTGGTATGCTGGTGGCAATTCATAGATGACATCTTTTTCATTTGGAGGGGGGATAATGATTCCCTTAAATCTTTTTGTAACACGCTCAATCAGCACTGTTTTAATATACATTTCACATTCAATACCTTTCTGGATTTGGTTATATATATAGAAAAGGGTGAGCTATGTACTAAGACACATAGGAAATCTACAGACTCAAATTCATATATTACAATGAATAGTGAACATCATGTCCGTTGGCTGGAAAATATACCTCAAGGAAAATATAAACATTTGAAAAGAAATTGTACAAAAGAAGATGTACTGCAAATACAACTAGAAGAAACTACATCTAAGTTTGAAGAAAAATGATAACCACATAATGTACTGTCAGAGGCAAAAAGGAAAATTGGGAATATAGATAGAAAAGAACTTTTAGTAGAAAAGGAAAAGAAAAAAGAAGAAACTAGCACCTACCAATGATCATTTTCCACACAATATGGGGTACACCACAAAAAAGTGGAATACATCTTCAAAAAGAACTGGAAGTCACTTTTGTATGATCCCATCCTAGGAAGTTGCCTCCCAAAGAATCCTCTATTCATATATAGAAAGTCAAAATCCTTTAAAAATAGTCTGGCTAAAAGTAGTCTCTCTGAAGTGACCATGAGGAAGGATCGTAAGAAGGGGTTCCATATATGTGGCGATTGCTTGCTGTGCAGAACCACTAACAAACCAAATATAGAGTGAAGAATTAAGAATTTGAAGTTAGGGGGAAAGAATACAAGATAAAAGATGTTATTACCTGCCATTCAAGGAATGTTATTTACCTGTTTGAATGTAAATGTGGACTAATTTGCATAGGATAAAACTCAAAACAGTTAAAGAATAGATCATCTGAACATGTTTATAACATAAGAAAGGGGTTCAGCACACATCCACTCTCAGATCATTATCAATATATAAACCCATTAGGGAAGGAGCATGATATCCATTCTTGAGAAAGGTTTAATACCGAAACGAGTTGTTTGGACTTTATGCTCACATTGTGGACACAGGAGGGGAAATCCTTTTGGAGGGTCTGATTAAGCCATCTGCGGTGGTGCCGAGCCTTGCAGCCTGAGGCCTTGTCTGCTTCACCAGCTAGCCCATAATAGCACCAAGCCATGGTGAGAGACTCATCCTGAAAAAATCACAGAGTACCCCTAATATACTGTGACACTTTTTGCTACCTGGTATTATGATACCCAGTTTTACTGTTTATACGTATGAATTTATGTCACACTGACTGATACATTGTGACACCATTTGCCATCTGGTATCACTGTACCCAGTTTTATCGTTCTTATGTATGAATTCATGTCACGATGACCTTTTAAATAAATTTTCCTTTTTTATGTACAAAAGGCTGAATTTCTCTCAGAAATCCAGGAGCTTTTTAGCGGCAACAATAATTACCTATTTTTAGATTTTTTTATATGACAATAGGGAATTCAGTGCTCATTCCCAATGTTTATTATGGCTGTTTTATATTTCCTAACTGAATTACTGTAGGTGCATTGAATCCATATTATTTATTTATTAGCAGTTATTTATATAGCACACATATATTCCGTAGCGCTTTACAGAGAACACCCATTCACATCAGTCCCTGCCCCAGTGGAGCTTACAATCTACATTCCCTACGACATGTACACACAGACACATTCACACTAGGGTTAATTTTGTTGGGAGCCAATTAACCTACCAGTATATTTTTGGATTGTGGGAGGAAACCGGAGTACCCGGAGGAGACCCGCATATTCTATAATGTATGGGAAAAATCAATGCTGGTAGCAACCAATCATAAAGTAGGTGGCCAACCAGAAGCACATCTTGTCTCTCACCACACAACTAAACCTAAGGATGACATATAAACTAGTGATGTGCACCGGACATTTTTCGGGTTTTGTGTTTTGGTTTTGGATTCGGTTCCGCGGCCGTGTTTTGGATTCGGACGCATTTTGACAAAACCTCCCTGAAAATTTTTTGTCGGATTCGGGTGTGTTTTGGATTTGGGTGTTTTTTTTACAAAAACCCCTCAAAAACAGCTTAAATCATAGAATTTGGGGGTCATTTTGATCCCATAGTATTATTAACCTCAATAACCATAATTTCCACTCATTTTCAGTCTATTCTGAACACCTCACACCTCACAATATTATTTTTAGTCCTAAAATTTGCACCGAGGTCGCTGGATGACTAAGCTAAGCGACCCAAGTGGCTGACACAAACACCTGGCCCATCTAGGAGTGGCACTGCAGTGTCAGACAGGATGGCAGATTAAAAAAATAGTCCCCAAACAGCACATGATGCAAAGAAAAAAAGAGGTGCAATGAGGTAGCTGTGTGACTAAGCTAAGCGACCCAAGTGGCCGACACAAACACCTGGCCCATCTAGGAGTGGCACTGCAGTGTCAGGCAGGATGGCACTTCAAAAAAATAGTCCCCAAACAGCACATGATGCAAAGAAAAATGAAAGAAAAAAGAGGTGCAAGATGGAATTGTCCATGGGCCCTCCCACCCACCCTTATGTTGTATAAACAGGACATGCACACTTTAACAAACCCATCATTTCAGCGACAGGGTCTGCCACACAACTGTGACTGAAATGACTGGTTGGTTTGGGCCCCCACCAAAAAAGAAGCAATCAATCTCTCCTTGCACAAACTGGCTCTACAGAGGCAAGATGTCCACCTCCTCCTCATCGTCCGATTCCTCACCCCTTTCACTGTGTACATCCCCCTCCTCACAGATTATTAATTCGTCCCCACTGGAATCCACTATCTCAGGTCCCTGTGTACTTTCTGGAGGCAATTGCTGGTGAATGTCTCCACGGAGGAATTGATTATAATTCACTTTGATGAACATCATCTTCTCCACATTTTCTGGAAGTAACCTCGTACGCCGATTGCTGACAAGGTGAGCGGCTGCACTAAACACTCTTTCGGAGTACACACCGGAGGGTGGGCAACTTAGGTAAAATAAAGCCAGTTTGTGCAAGGGCCTCCAAATTGCCTCTTTTTCCTGCCAGTATACGTACGGACTGTCTGACGTGCCTACTTGGATGCGGTCACTCATATAATCCTCCACCATTCCTTCGATGGTGAGAGAATCATATGCAGTGACAGTAGACGACATGTCAGTAATCGTTGGCAGGTCCTTCAGTCCGGACCAGATGTCAGCACTCGCTCCAGACTGCCCTGCATCACCGCCAGCGGGTGGGCTCGGAATTCTTAGCCTTTTCCTCACACCCCCAGTTGCGGAGAATGTGAAGGAGGAGCTGTTGACGGGTCACGTTCCGCTTGACTTGACAATTTTCTCAACAGCAGGTCTTTGAACCTCTGCAGACTTGTGTCTGCCGGAAAGAGAGATATAACGTAGGTTTTAAATCTAGGATTGAGCACGGTGGCCAAAATGTAGTGCTCTGATTTCAACAGATTGACCACCCGTGAATCCTGGTTAAGCGAATTAGGGCTCCATCCACAAGTCCCACATGCCTAGCGGAATCGCTCTGTTTTAGCTCCTCCTTCAATGTCTCCAGCTTCTTCTGCAAAAGCCTGATGAGGGGAATGACCTGTCTCAGGCTGGCAGTGTCTGAACTGACTTCACGTGTGGCAAGTTCAAAGGGTTGCAGAACCTTGCACAACGTTGAAATCATTCTCCACTGCGCTTGAGTCAGGTGCATTCCCCCTCCTTTGCCTATATCGTAGGCAGATGTATAGGCTTGAATGGCCTTTTGCTGCTCCTCCATCCTCTGAAGCATATAGAGGGTTGAATTCCACCTCGTTACCACCTCTTGCTTCAGGTGATGGCAGGGCAGGTTCAGGACTGTTTGCTGGTGCTCCAGTCTTCGGCACGCGGTGGCTGAATGCCGAAAGTGGCCGCAATTCTTCGGGCCACTGACAGCATCACTTGCACGCCCCTGTCGTTTTTTAAATAATTCTGCACCACTAAATTCAATGTATGTGCAAAACATGGGACGTGCTGGAATTTGCCCACATGTAATGCACGCACAATATTGGTGGCGTTGTCCGATGTCACAAATCCCCAGGAGAGTCCAATTGGGGTAAGCCATTCTGCAATGATGTTCCTCAGTTTCCGTAAGAGGTTGTCAGCTGTGTGCCTCTTCTGGAAAGCAGTGATACAAAGCGTAGCCTGCCTAGGAACGAGTTGGCATTTGCGATATGCTGCTACTGGTGCCGCCGCTGCTGTTCTTGCTGCGGGAGGCAATACATCTACCCAGTGGGCTGTCACAGTCATATAGTCCTGAGTCTGCCCTGCTCCACTTGTCCACATGTCCGTGGTTAAGTGGACATTGGGTACAACTGCATTTTTTAGGACACTGGTGTCTCTTTTTCTGAGGTCTGTGTACATTTTCGGTATCGCCTGCCTAGAGAAATGGAACCTAGATGGTATTTAGTACAGGGGACACAGTACCTCAATCAAGTCTGTAGTTGCCTGTGAATTAACGGTGGATTACGGAAACACGTTTCTCACCGCCCAGGCTGCCAAGGCCTGAGTTATCCGCTTTGCAGCAGGATGACTGCTGTGATATTTCATCTTCCTCGCAAAGGACTGTTGGACAGTCAATTGCTTACTGGAAGTAGTACAAGTGGTCTTCCGACTTCCCCTCTGGGCTGACGATCGACTACCAGCAGCAACAACAGGAGCGCCAGCAGCAGTAGGCGTTACACTCAAGGATGCATCGGAGGAATCCCAGGCAGGAGAGGACTCGTCAGACTTGACAGTGACATGGCCTGCAGGACTATTGGCTTTCCTGTGTAAGGAGGAAATTGACACTGAGGGAGTTGGTGGTGTGGTTTGCAGGAGCTTGGTTACAAGAGGAAGGGATTTAGTGGTCAGTGGACTGCTTCCGCTGTCATCCAAAGTTTTTGAACTTGTCACTGACTTATGATGAATGTGCTGCAGGTGACGTATAAGGGAGGATGTTCCGAGGTGGTTAACGTCCTTACCCCTACTTATTACAGCTTGTCAAAGGCAACACACGGCTTGACACCTGTTGTCCGCATTTGTGTTAAAATAATTCCACACCGAAGAGGTGATTTTTTTTTGTAATTTGACCAGGCATGTCAATGGCCATATTCGTCCCACGGACAACAGGTGTCTACCCGGGTGCCTGACTTAATCAAACCACCTTACCATCAGAATCCTCCTTGTCAATTTCCTCCTCAGCGCCAGCAACACCCATATCCTCTCTGGTGTACTTCAACAGTGACATCTTCAATTTGACTATCAGGAACTGGACTGCGGGTGCTTCTTCCAGCACTTGCAGGGGGCATGCAAATGGTGGAAGGCGCCACCTCTTCCCGTCCAGTGTTGGGAAGGTCAGGCATCGCAGCCGACACAATTGGACTCTCCTTGGGGATTTGTGATTTAGAAGAACGTACAGTTCTTTGCTGTGCTTTTGCCAGCTTAAGTATTTTCATTTTTCTAGCGAGAGAATGAGTGCATCCATCCTCATGTGAAGCTGAACCACTAGCCATGAACATAGGCCAGGGCCTCAGCCGTTCCTTGCCACTCCGTGTCGTAAATGGCATATTGGCAAGTTTACGCTTCTCCTCAGATGCTTTTAATTTTGATTTTTGGGTCATTTTACTGAACTTTTGTGTTTTGGATTTTACATGCTCTCTACTATGACATTGGGCATCGGCCTTGGCAGATGACGTTGATGGCATTTCATCGTCTCGGCCATGACTAGTGGCAGCAGCTTCAGCACGAGGTGGAAGTGGATCTTTCCCTACTTTACCCTCCACATTTTTGTTCTCCATTTTTTAATGTGTGGAATTATATGCCAGTATCAATAGCAATGGCCTACTACTATATATACTGCGCACAACTGAAATGCACCACAGGTATGGATGGATAGTATACTTGACGACACAGAGGTAGGTAGAGCAGTGGCCTACTGTACCGTACTGCTATATATTATATACTGGTGGTCAGTAAACTGTGCAAAACTGAAATGCACCACAGGTATGGATGGATAGTATACTTGACGACACAGAGGTAGGTAGAGCAGTGGCCTACTGTACCATACTGCTATATATTATATACTGGTGGTCAGCAAACTGTGGAAAACTGAAATGTACCACAGGTATGGATGGATAGTATACTTGATGACACAGAGGTAGGTAGAGCAGTGGCCTTCTGTACCATACTCCTATATATTATATACTGGTGGTCAGCAAAATTATGCACTGTACTCCTACTATATACTACAATGCAGCACAGATATGGAGCATTTTTCAGGCAGAGAACGTATAATACTGGTGGTCACTGGTCAGCAAAACTCTGCACTGTACTCCTCCTATATAATACTGCTGGTCCCCAGTCCCCACAATAAAGCAGTGTGAGCACAGATATATGCAGCACACTGAGCACAGATATGGAGCGTTTTTCAGGCAGAGAACGTATAATACTGGTGGTCACTGGTCAGCAAAACTCTGCACTGTACTCCTTCTATATAATACTGCTGGTCCCCAGTCCCCACAATTAAGCAGTGTGAGCACAGATATATGCAGCACACTGAGCACAGATATGGAGCGTTTTTCAGGCAGAGAACGTATAATACTGGTGGTCACTGGTCAGCAAAACTCTGCACTGTACTCCTCCTATATAATACTGCTGGTCCCCAGTCCCCACAATAAAGCAGTGTGAGCACAGATATATGCAGCACACTGAGCACAGATATGGAGCGTTTTTCAGGCAGAGAACGTATAATACTGGTGGTCACTGGTCAGCAAAACTCTGCACTGTACTCCTCCTATATAATACTGCTGGTCCCCAGTCCCCACAATAAAGCAGTGTGAGCACAGATATATGCAGCACACTGAGCACAGATATAGAGCGTTTTTCAGGCAGAGAACGTATAATACTGGTGGTCACTGGTCAGCAAAACTCTGCACTGTACTCCTCCTATAATACTGCTGGTCCCCAGAATAAAGATATTTGCAGCCCCCTGAAAGTTCTGAAACAAAGTGAGAGGACGCCAGCCACGTCCTCTCACTATCATTTACAATGCACGTGTGAAAAATGGCGGCGACGCGCGGCTCCTTATATAGAATCCGAATCTCGCGAGAATCCGACAGCGGGATGATGACGTTCGGGCGTGCTCGGGATAACCGAGCAATACTGGAGTATCAGAGTATGCCTCGGACCCGTGTAAAATGGGTGAAGTTCGGGGGGGTTCGGATTCCGAGGAACCGAACCCGCTCATCACTAATATAAACACAATTTACTTATTGTAATATTTATTTCTAAATTTCTCAGTAAGAAACTTTTGGCCTATGGGCACCATGAAAAGAATTCTGATACTCTAGGGTTCTGTAACCCAAAAAAGATTGGGAACCACTGGCCTAGTGGACTAATGTTCTAATGTACTATGCAGGAGGGCCAGGGTTCAATCCCAGGCATAAACGGAGGGGTCACAGTGTTATCCAAATTTGTTTTTATTAACTATTTCTATTTTCATTATACACTCATATAAATGGAATCAAATAATGTTCATAATGTTATCATATTGGGTATTATTTAATCTATTAATCGAAAAGCTAACATGAGTTATCACTAGAACCATAGATTTCTTTTTGTTGATATTATGATTGTCTCAAATATAAAGTACAGCTTTACATAATGCTAAGGGCTCAAATAGCCCAATGGATAAATGCTCCAGCACAACAAAGAGACCTAAGTTCAATACCGGGCAGAAGCAATAGGACCACATCGTCCACTCCATTCCTTTATGTATTAATTATTCAGTTCCACAGAGAAAGCAAATTTATGTCATAAAGTATTTATTTATCTATATTTGTTTGTCAACAGAAATACTGACTGGTTAGTTTGATATGTGTGGAGATACAAAAACTATTTCTGTTGGTATGGTGGAGAGAGAGGATACATGCCAAAAACCAATTAAATTAAAAAAACAAAAATAGGTGTGCATAATAGATTACACTGGTTTTATTTATAATAACTAAATATTATTCATCTTGAGTGTCTCATTTGATCCCAAGGGAAACATGATGTTCATAGAAAAATTCCTCCTTTATGCATAATAAACTATCCCCACCTCCTGTTTTTGCAATGTGTAGAACAATCACGTATAGAACATTCACATTGCCATGATGCTTGTATTTAACATGCCGGAAAGGCTATGGGTCTGCACCCCCTTATTATATTATGTCTATGTTCTAGGAACCTCTGATTAATCAGCGAGTTGTCCTTCCTACGTATCGAGCACTACATTTGCAAGTCATTACGTATATAACAAACGTGATATGACAATTAATGAAAGTCTCAATCTGGAAACTTTGTCCCGAAGAGCTTGATTCAAAATGAGTGCTTTTAATCAAAAATGTCTACATGTAATGCACTTGGTTCTCCCACATTTTGTAAATGCAATCACTACAATTGCAATGCAGTAGGCGGTGTTAAACACCTCTTTCAGAGCCGGCCCTAACCAATATGATGCCCTAGGCAAGATTTTGGCTGGTGCCCCCTAGCACCATAGCTAGTCCTGCCTCTGACCCTGCACCGCTATCCCAGCACCATCACCCTCCACCCATAGCAGTCCTTTTTTTGTTTTCCTACCCCCTGTAATTTAAATAAGAACAATGTGCTCATTCGGCGCACAGCCCAAAAAGATATGTGTTTTTGCTGGCAAGGAGCATGGCCACACAATAGTACCCTCAATTCAAATTATGCCTCACAGTAGTGCAACTTTATTCACAATTTATAATGCAATAGTGTCCCTTATTTACATTACATCACACAGTAGTACCACTTTACCTTATATACAGTACATTACTTCTCACAGTAGTGCCCTCATTCACATATCATACTGAATTGCTCCTTATTCAAATTACACCACACCATTTTGCTCTTTATTCTCATTACACCACACCATATTGCTCCTTATTCACATTACACCACACCATATTGCTCTTTATTCACATTAGACCACACAGTTGTGCCCTTTCTATACATTATGCCACACAGTAGAGCACCTTATACACATAATGCCACACATTGGGAATGCATTTATACACATAATACCACACAGAAATGCCCCTTACACATATGACATACATTATTAATGTCCTTATAAACATAGTGCGCCTTACACATTATGCCAACCCTTATCAATGCCCTTATACACATAATTTCCCTTACACATATGCCGCACATTGTTAATGCTCTTATACACATAATGACACACATAATGTCCCTTACACATATGCCGCACATTATTAGTGCCCTTATACACATAATGACACACATAGTGCCCCTTACACATATGTTACACATTATTAATGCTCTTATACAAATAATGACACATATAGTTCCTGGCGTGAGTCAACTGGCAGCTCTGCTAACGTCGGGTGCCTATTTTTTATGAAAATGCATCTTATTTGCATTGCTATATGACTAGGATGCACAAGCAGCTTCTGCTGATTAAAATGATATGCAGCATGCATATATATTGTGTGGACTGTGGCTGTATCTGCATCCGAAATGCTGCCCACAGAATATAGGCATGCAGCATATCATTTTAATCAGCAGAATCTGCTTGTGCCCCTAGACATACCAGATGCCCTAGGCAATTGCCTAGTTTGCCTATGCCTAAGGCCGGCTCTGACCTCTTTGCTGCATTTGGAATTCCAGTGATGTTCCCTGCAAACGCTCAGCCTATGGCTGGCCTTTGCAAGGCCAGGAAATCTTTAGATGTAGATCTTGGCCTCATTATTACAGGAAAGCAGCAGCGCTGGCCATCCCATGCACTGCCCCTGAGCACCTCTGCCTGTCAATCAGGTAGAAGATTATGGGGGGCGGCCTGTGATCACGCAGGAGCCATTCTGCACATGTACAGAACAGGTCCTGGACCTGCACGATTCCTGATCATCGAGAAACTGCAGGTGATCGCACAAGCGATCACTACTCAATGAGGCCCTTAGACCACAAACATCTCATAACTTAAGAATATTGTCCCCTGGCAGACTGTCCTCATTCAGACCCCTGTCCAGTTTTGCAGAGTTGGGACAGTACAGATATTTTCCAACAGGTCCAACAACTACAGTACGTGGTGCAATCTGGAGATGGCATAAGGAATTGATAAATAAGTGATAAGTGCAAGGTGATAAACGCACCAGCCAATCAGTTCCTAACTGTTAATTTAAATATTAGAGCTGATTGGCTGGTGCGTTTTTCACCTTGCGCTTATCACTGGTTTATCACTTCCTTATGTCTTTTCCAGGTTAATACATCTGTCCCAGTGTTTTGTAAGAGCGCAACAGTAAAAGATAAAAGGGCTGCATTGCATACACAAAAATAAATGAGGATCTTTGCTTCTATGAATACACTTGTGAAAACAGGCATCACCACTTTCAGCTCTATACCAAGTGTAATAGATCCATCTAAAATCAGATGTATCTCTTTCTACAATTAACTCTGAATGGATTGCAGTTATTGTATGCTTATATGCACACAACATGCCCTCAGATAATTCACCTACATGTGTGCACCCCATTACCAACCAGTTAAATCCATTTAGCCGCAGGCTTAGGTGCAACTGAGATTCATATGTCTTGGTTCTACCAATAGTTGATCACTTGGTATGCTCTGTTTGGATACGTGCTCAGTGTGACAAATCACAAGTTCCGTCCATAAAATAGACTTGCATGCAATCATTGCTAAATGCTCATTTTAAAGCTACAGAAGCTTCTACATACAGATGTGCCCTCCCTCTTACACTGTGGCTTAAGTGGCGCCAAACAGCCCTTGTCAGTGCACCAGATCCTGGATAACTTGGCTGCAATAAGCATCCTGTTGGCACAAAATATGTGTCTTATTCAATATTCACACAAATTAAACAACTAGAATTAAGAAATATTCTTTGCTAGATTGCATTGATCAATTTGATATGTGACATTTGTACATCTGAGTCTGTATACAAAATGGCTTTTTTACTCACACCAAGTTCAGCTGTGCTTTATCTGCAACTTTGTATGTGTTTAAAATGAATTCTTGTTAAAGTTGCAAGCCCAGAATCTGCATGTACTGTAGTACACTTTAGGGTATATCTAATAAAGGATGGCTTTGGACCAAAACCAAACCAGTTGAAAGTTGAAACCAACCATGATCACCCTTGTGCTGTTGTCATAAACTGACTATTTAACATCCATCGGATTCACCTTCAGTTGAAACCTGACATTGATGTCAGTCAGTTTTGACCTATCAGATCAAAACCACCAACAAATAGAAGTTTAAAACTGATGGAGAACTTATCTAAACAGAAGTAGCAAAAAAAGGAATTGAGTAGCAAAAAAAGGAATAAAAATCATAAACCGATGTGGCTTAACAAAAAGATTAAGGAACTTATGGGCAAGAAAAGGCGAGCATTTAAAAAATACAAATCTGACGGGGAAGCAGAGTCATTTCAGCACTATAAGGAATGTAACAAAATTTGCAAAAGGGAAATAAGAGCGGCTAAAGTAGAAACTGAAAAACTAGTAGCAAAGGAAAGCAAAGCGAATCCCAAAAAATTCTTTAAATACATTAATAGCAAGAGATTAAAGAATGAGAGTATAGGCCCTTTAAAAGACAAGTTGGGAGTCTTAAGCAAAAATGATAATGACATAGCGGACACACTAAATGAGTTTTTTTCAACAGTATTCACTCGTGGGGACCCAATTCAGGGACTAACGCACAATTTCAATAATGAGAATATCACACTGGTAGGCACTTATTTAAGCGAGGAAGTAGTCTGTGACCGATTAAAACATTTAAAGATTAATAAATCACCAGGGCCCGATGGTATTCATCCAAGGGTTCTAATGGAGCTTCACTCTGAACTGGCAAAACCGCTATCTTTGATCTTTAAGGATTCAGTTATATCAGGTATGGTTCCCAAAGACTGGCGTATAGCGGAAGTAGTGCCTATATTCAAAAAGGGAAGTAAAGCTGAACCAGGTAATTATAGACCAGTTAGTCTTACATCTATAGTGGGGAAAGTATTGGAAGGTATTCTAAGAGATAGTATTCAGAAGTTCCTTGAAACCAATAAGGTCATTAAAAGGAATCAACATGGGTTTATGAAGGACAGATCCTGTCAAACCAACTTACTTGGCTTTTATGAAACAGTAAGCGCAAACCTAGATCAGGGTAAAGACGTGGATGTAATCTTTTTAGACTTTGCCAAAGCGTTCGATACTGTACCACACATGAGACTTATCTACAAGCTACAAGAATCAGGGCTAGGAAGCACAATATGCACTTGGGTCAAAAACTGGTTAGATAATAGGAAGCAGCGCGTTGTGGTTAATGGATCTTTTTCAACTTGGACTGAAGTTCTAAGTGGTGTGCCGCAAGGCTCAGTATTAGGACCGCTATTGTTCAATATTTTCATTAACGACCTAACAGAAGGTCTAGAGAGCATGGTGTCAATTTTTGCAGATGATACCAAATTGTGTAAGGCTATAAATACAGAGGAGGATGCCGAGTCTTTTCAGAACGACTTAGTTAAATTAGAAGCATGGGCAGCCAAATGGAGAATGCGCTTCAACACAGACAAGTGTAAGGTAATGCACTGTGGTAACAAGAACATAAATTACACCTACCTACTAAATGGGGTAAAATTAGGGGATTCTGTACTGGAAAAGGACTTAGGTGTCCTCATAGATAGCAAGCTAAGCAGTAGTACCCAAAGTAGGACTGCAGCAAAGAAGGCTAATAAGATATTAGCATGCATAAAACGGGGTATTGATGCTAGGGACGAGAGTATTATACTCCCGTTATATAAATCACTAGTGAGGCCACACCTTGAATACTGTGTACAATTCTGGGCACCGTACTACAAAAAGGATATCCTGGAGCTTGAAAAGGTACAGAGGAGAGCGACCAAACTAATTAAGGGCATGGAGACGATGGAATACAAGAAAAGGCTTGAAAGACTAGGCATGTTTACATTGGAAAAGCGGAGACTAAAGGCCCATACACACTTGACGATAAAATGAACGACGTCGTTCATTTCAGCCCTCATCAACGACGTCGCTCATTATATCGTCAAGTGTGTATGCATCCGACGACCACCGATGCGCGGCCCTGCGGGACGTTAACGACCCTCGCTTATCTGTGGAGCATGTATGCTCAATTTCCACTATGGTCGTTACCGACCAGAGATGTCGTTGAATGTGTATGGTGTGAAAGACCAACGACCAACGACCAAGTCACTGTTCACCAGCCCTGTTCCCAGCTCATTATTTTAATAAACTGTTCAGCTTGGATGCTTCAACGATGAATGGTCTATGGTCTTTGGTCTTTGGTCTTTGGTCTTTCGTCTTTGGTCGTTGGTAGTGTGTATGCTCATGTCGTTTGCTCAGCTGTTCAAGGGAAGTTCAAGGGAAGTCGTTGACGATGATCGTTGACGATGTGTGCATCGTCAAGTGTGTATGGGCCTTAAGAGGGGATATGATCAAAATCTACAAATATATAAGGGGACAATACACAGAGCTTGCGCAGGACCTGTTTTTGGTTAGATCAACACAGAGGACTCGTGGACACTCGCTCAGGTTAGAGGAGAGGAGATTCCGCACAATACGGCGTAAAGGCTTTTTCACGGTAAGGACAATACATGTTTGGAATTCCCTGCCCGAGGGAGTTGTAATGGCGGAATCTGTCAACACCTTTAAGAATGGGTTAGATAAATTCCTAATGGATAAGGATATCCAGGGGTATGGTGCATAGTCATGCATTATAGTTACTATAAATAGGGATAAAATGTAACGGCTGACAGCAGCATCAGTCAGAAATTTTAGTCAAATCATCATGCATAGGAGACCACAAATAGGTTGAACTCGATGGACAATTGTCTTTTTTCAACCTCAGATACTATGTTACTATGTTACTATGTAAGTACTGCGCAGATCACTATGCTCTGTTCAGGCTTTATTAAGTGAAACTGTACATTTTTCATTTCAACTTTATTTGCTTTTTTATCTAACGAGGCCTGAACAGACCATAGTGATCTGTATAGAGCTTCTCCAAAATATGCCTGCTACAGGCAGGTCTATTGTTTGCTCGGGTTTGCTGTCAATATTCCATCAGTTTTTAGTAGGTATCAGAACCAACCATTAGAAAGTCTGCAGATCCTATTCTTGTCTAGCTAAAAAACAATTGTTAGTCGGATGTTCTAAAGTGTTCTAATATCAGGTTTTTGGTTGTTTTTCTGTTGCTTTTAACTTTACTAAATAGTCGGTAAGCAAAACTGCCGTAAAATTGTCCATAAGCACAAAACCAACCTTTAGTAAATTTACCTCATGAGTGGTGTTTTGCTGCATCTGCAATGCGAATAAGATACAAAATTGAGCGAAAATTATGGTACCCCTCTCAGAGTGGCTCGGTCATGATGGGCATCTCCCCATGTGGCGTATTGAGGCTACAGCATTTTTATGAGGACATAACAGTATTTGTACACGGCTCTTCCCCTAGCTGAATCCCCAGAGATTTCCTGTGGTTTTGCCATTCTATAACATCCAGAATATTAGTTTTATTTGTCCACAATTGTACTTTCAGTCCCTCTAATGTGAAATAAATATATTGTATGTATGTATATATATATATATACACATATATTCTGGTACAGACCCAGCACTCCAACAGGGCAGCACAATCCCTTATCATTATAGCTTGCTTGTGTGCCCTCCTGGGGTATGGTGGTCTGTATGATGGTAATTTACAATGAGCAGGTAATGCAATGGGGAGCTGTGTCGCACCTTCTTACACTAATGCTTTTATGCATGCAGTTGAGATTAAGTTGTTTTTTGAGGTTGCTTCCATTGCTAACAATGTATTTAGATATTATTGTTATCTTGACGGTATCTTGGTGTTATGGTCTGGACTGGTACATATGTTGGATGAGTTAGTAGAACAACATAATGACTATTTATGTCCAACTAAATTAACCATCTGCACTAGTTTGCAACAAATACACTTTTTAGATGTAAACATCAGCATTGATAATAGACAGATACAGACGAGTCTTTACGCAAAGCCCACAGATAGGAACACTATCCACAGATATAACAGCTTTCATCCAGGAGCTACTGTGGACAGTTTACCTTTTTCGCAATTTGTCCGAGCATGTCGAATCACTAGTGATGCGCCAGATAGGGAACAACCACTGGAGATACTAATGCAGAAATTCTCCATGAGAGGATACCCTATGTCTGTTTTGTTACAAGCTAAGAAAAAAGCATTATCACTTAATAGGAAGGCTTTTTTAAAAGAAAAATCAGGAAAACCTCCTTCTAAAAAGTAATAACATCACTAAATATGCTGGTGAGGACTTACATTACTGGCATGGGTCCAGTTAAACACCATTTTTTTAAGTAGCAAAGGTGGGTGCTACCACTGTACTGGTTGCAACACTTGCAGTTCCGTTATTACTGGCAACAAAGTTACACATCCATATACCGGTAAAGTGTATGAGATAAAAATTCCTCTAACACATACTACTCTAAGTTTGTCGTATACCTTCTGTCTTGCCCATGGGACTTACACTACGTGGGCAAGACAGAGAGGCATTTTAAAGAAAGAACTGCTCAGCACAGGGCTGCAATTAGTGTTGCTTTAATTTGGGGAAATTTTGGCTCTATGCCAGTGTACAGTATATCACATTAATATAATAAAGCAAAATGAATAGCCCATAAAAGTCTATAAACTCAGTAGACAGTGCCCAGAAAAATCCACTGGTGAGAGGTGGTCAAGATCCCTGTCGTAGTTCACCCCAACTTTTCCAATCTGAAATGCAATAAAGGACAAAGGGAGCCTCCTAGTGCAATATAAGAACAACACCAATTTGAACTGAAAAAGGCTATGAGTTAACCTGTGCCATATAAAATAATATAACAGCTTATCTCCTGTCTTTTCATGGTCCACACAAGGTCACCGACAGCAATAGATTTTTCATAGGTTTAATAGAAATCCAACGTACACATAAAACATGAATAAAAATTAAAATATATAGTGTAAACCAATTTTCAGTTAACAGTGCAAATAACCAAGTGAATGCTTGTACATTAGAGAAACAAAGGAACAGCTTATCTGAAAATCACCATACAGTAAGTACTATTCCAACGCGTTTTGTCTAGGTGAAGCTGTGTCCCATCCTTGAGGAAGTCCGGTATTGGAACGTGATGCTGCTCCCATAAATGATGACTGAATATATATTTGCTAATTTCCGTAAACATTTTGGTGTGCTGGTGTATATATATATATATATATATATATATATATATATATATATATAAAATGTAGTTAAGCTGCACTCACATAATTCATTGTAGTGACTTGCTGGGGTACATTAACCCATGAGTGTCCAGCAGCATGGCTGTCACCATGTGTACACATGTAGCAGTAGAGTACACTCACCAGTCTTCTGATAGTTAGATACCTCAGAGTTTTATTTCCTCAAAGATGATAAAGGCATGTCTGTCAACGTTTCGGACCATGCAGGGACCTTTGTCAAGACAAACAGAGACAGGTAAGAAAAATGCAAAATATATATATATAAACTAATGGTGTTGGTGCTCAATACACCTGCAATTAATATATAATAACTTGAAATCTTTTTATATAGATGGGTTGCTGTCCTTCCACAACATCACTTGTCTATTAGTGTAGGAACATGGACTAATATTTTGAGCCGGTGTCTAGACTTTAGCATCAGATATACTGCATTGCAAGCTATTTTATTCTGAGTTTGTTATGTGATTTTGGAAAAAATGTTCTTAAAAACAATATTATACTGTGTGAATTATATTATTTTGGTTATCTAAGGAGTATTGTGCCCATGTGAAGCAATAGGGGGGATCCCAAAACACATGAAAGATTTCAGGTAAGCCACAATTTATTTTTATATTGGTATGAGACTAGAATATTCACACATATTTTTGAATCCCTATTGTGTATTATTGATGATATTGCATAACTGGGGTGTATCCTATATCTATCTATCTATCTATCTATCTATCAGCAGTGTTGTCTTTTTTCAGTGGTAGACAGTAAATAATGAATGGCTAATAATGCATAGTAAAGTCACACATTCGAAATGGAATAAACAATAAACAGTTGAGAGAGATTGAAAGCATGATTGCAATGCCTGGGCACTGCCTCAGATAAACTGTGTGCACATTGACACTGTCACGCTTTCCCCAGCCCTGAGTGTGCTAGTAGCTTGGTTCAGACAGACAGCTTGAATTAATCCCAGGAGGAGTGCATGACAGGCGAGTGAAGCAGACAATTAGAATGGAGGAAGAAATTGGAAATGGCAAAGGTGTGAACATATGTCAAATTACAACTAAATGATACATTACAATTCTGTCATTGAAATAAATGATAATTAAGAAAGATTTCAGCTAAGCTTTAAAAAAAAAAAAAAAAAGAGACAATAATAAAATGCATTGGTGTGAAATTATTTATTTCTTTAAAGCGTTCTGTTAAACTACAGTATTCTCTCTTTGCAGCCTACAGTACATACTGCATGTCTGGCTAAAGTTATGCAGAAATGTATGTTGTTTACATACACTAAAGGTGATCCTTTCCTGCATCTCTGCCCTTATTCTTCCTTTATATGCCTGATATAGGCAGGATGGTGATATTAAAAAATAAGAAAAAGAGAAAGCTGATATTTATCTGATAAAGCATGAGCCGACAAAAAAAATGGTCTGCTAGAGCTGCTGAACCCTAATTATTTTAAACAAGCACAGTCCAGCTGACAATTAGGAATTTTTTTCTTTATGGCTTGGGGGATTCATATGAAACCTCATAATCACTGTATACACGTCCTTTCATTTAGACAGTAATGAATGTGAGAGAGCAGAAGGGGAGAGAGAGGAGGGGCTGTTACTGTTAGACCACTCCAACACATTTTCCAAACAGCTGCGTAATTACCATGACTTTTGAATTCATAAACCAGCCCCAATTTAAGGGACCATTTGTGAAGGTCCTGCAAACAAGCAGTACACTAATGGCTACAAAGGAGTAGAGGCTGCTATTAGTGACCATGTAGAGGATACGGCTGCAACACTCATTTATTGCTAAATCAGAGAAACAGTCATACTGCTTCCAATAAAATAATGAGCACTGTGTATTTCTATAACCTGCTGATGAATTATATTTCTTTAATTTACACGCCCAATTAAAATCAAATCTAATAAAATGTTGCAGCTACTTCTCAGAAAGTTACAAGAAATGGTTGAATATATAAAGTTTTTGTTTTCTCTGCTGGGAACTTGTACTTTACTTTTAAGACAAATTAATTGTATAGTTGGAGCCACGCTCATCTTGGCTTCTCTGCTGCACCTAGGCACACCATGGTTTATTAGCATAAATCCTTCATCTATTGTTCTCAGTTGCAATACAATACAGAAAGAACAATACATCAGGGGATTAAGTCATTACAGCAGGGGATTACAGAGAGAACAATACATCAGGGGATTAAGTCATTACAGCAGGGGATTAAGTCAGACTGCCCTGGCTCAATTAATCTTATTAAAGGTCAAGATAAAGATGGCTCCATCTGTACTACTCATTAGGGCCTAATTCAGAGTTGATCGCAGCAACAAATTTGTTAGCAGTTGGGCAAAACCATGTGAACTGCAGGAGGGGGGGTTGGGGGGTGCAGATACAACGTGCAGAGAGAGTTAGATTTGGGTGAGGTGTGTGCAAACTGAAATCTAAATTGCAGTGTAAAAATAAAGCAGCCAGTATTTACCCTGCACAGAAACAACATAACCCACCCAAATCTAACTCTCTCTCTGCAAATGTTATATCTGCCACACCTGCAGTGCACATGGTTTTGCTCAACTGCTAACAATTTTACTGCTGCGATCAACTCTGAATTACCCCCTTAGTACAGTGTATACATTACTAAGAGAGTGGAGGACATTTTATATGGCTGTAGTGACATAAAATTCTGAATAGCAGGCTGAATGAAGCAGCTGTGACAAGTGGAGGTGTCCATGGTAACAGTGGGCCTATGAGTTGACTGAGGAATCTGGTGATGGGAGGGGCTTAGCCCTTATAAGGAGAGGACTGACTAGGTTCTCCCTCTTTTCCTCAGAGAAAATTGAACAGTGAAGTGCTCAGCGTTTGTGTTGTACTGAACTGTGTATTATTTGTGATTTTGTGGTATTTTTCTTCTTATTTCTTTTCAATCTTTACTAATCTTTAATTTTTTCACCCCCTTTTTGTTCTTTGACTCTTTCTTTATCTATCTTTTCTACTTTCTAACATGCCGAGGCCCAGTCGTGCTGTGCGTCCCCCTATCCGTTTGATTGAAAGCGGTGACAGGGACGCTGCTGTGTTAGTGTCAGGTAGGGGACAGCATTTGTCAGTACAAGGACGGGGTCAAACCAGGAATAATGTGGGTAATGCCGCCACCAGGGTTCAGGCTCGACCGCCTGAGAGGCTTTTGGCGGGCGAAGCTGCGTCACGCAGAGGCCGGGTCAGCAGCGTGTCTGTGTCACGCGCTGTTGGTTCAACTCGTGCTGTGGGAATTGATTCTACGGAACTAATTACCGATAGTACAATGTCGTGAAGCGTTTGTGCTATGGTGGAGTCGCGGAGCAGGGTGTTGAGGAGAGCGGTAACATCTCGGGGAGTTACCTCAGGAGTGCATGTGCCGGAGGTACGTCGCGGTCGCCCCCGAGGGCCCGCGGGGGACTGTGGCTGCCAGAGGTGGTCATTGCTGCACTGTTCTTTCTACAGGTGAGCAAAATGAAAGAGGAACAAGGGATCAGTTGTTGGTGCAAAGAGAGGGAGCACCTAACAGAGGAATTAACAGGGGTCCGGTTAGATCAAGAGATACCGGGGCAGACACGGTTGTAGTGGGCATGCACCTCGGGCATGGGAAATTCTGAAAGGCAGCAAGGAAGGCCCGCCAGTGTGAATATTAGGGGTAAAAAAGGGGTGCCTGAGGTACATAGTATGAGGGACACAGTGACGGGGAGGTCATATGCTGATGCTGTGCGTTTTGGACGTAATGGCGCTGGATGGAACTCGTCTGAGGTAGCGTCTATATGCACTTCAGTTATATCAGCACTGGTCCCGGTGCTGACGGCTAATCATTCTGAAGGGAATTTTTTGGGTGAGCAGAATTCCTCCAGTTTGAATGGGGATGGCGTAAGTGATTTAGCGGCCGCTGTTTCACGGGCCAGAACGGGTGTAAGGAATAGGGGCAATATGAATCCTAATGAGTGTCTGGTGGATGTTTCTCCTTGCATTTCTCCAGCAGAGTCCTTGTCTCATGGGTCCAGCCGGGTCTGACATGTGTGGCAATATTTTATCAAATGCCTTGTCATTGTTGAAGGAATTTGGGGCCCCAGTAGCTGAGGAGAAGACGGTAGGTCCTACATCGGTGTTGACTTTTTTGGGAATCGAAATTGATACTATGGAAGGTTGCTGTCGTTTACCCATTGAAAAAATAGATAAATTAAAAGGGGAGATAATTGTGGCATTGGCAAATGGCAAGTTGATGTTGACACAAGCTCAATCATTATTGGGGTCTCTCAATTTTGATTGCCGTGTTATACCCATGGGTAAGGTCTTCAGCAGGAAGTTGGAGAGAGCTACAGCGGGTGTTAAAAAACCTCGTCATTTTATAAGATTATCCAAAGAAATTCGTAGGGATCTACGCATTTGGGATGAGTTTTTGGCTACCTTTAATGGTGTTCTCATTTGGCAGTCCATACCCCTATCCAATGTAGAGTCGCAATTATTCACCCATGCAGCAGGTTCTACGGGTTTTGGAGCATACCTGGAGGGTAGGTGTTGTGCTTCCCCATGGCCTAATACCTGGTTTGATGAGGGACTTACTAGTAATATGTTATTATTAGAATTATTCCCTATCATGGTTGCTCTGGCGTTATTGACCAATCTGTCAGTAGTTTTTTGGTGTGACAATTTGGGTGTGGTTCATGCGATTAATAGTCAGAAAGCTGCCGGCCTTCCTGTGCTGCGATTGTTGGGTCAGATTGTTTTGCGTTGCCTTCAATCAAATATAAGTTTTCGCGCTAGGCATGTTCCAGGCATTGAAAATGGTGTGGCAGATGCGCTTTCGCGTTTCGAGTGGCGCAGGTTTAGGGTGCTAGCTCCGGATGCGAATGTATCTGGTGACCCTTGCCCGTCTTATGCCTGGCAGGTGATACGCCCGGCTTGGAGGGCTTAGCTCTACGATCCTTGGCTCCTTCCACCCTCCGAGGGTACAGAAATGCTATGGGAGAGTGGGAGAGATATGTCCGTTTACATCAGGACCAAGGTAAGACTGATTATGCAATGTTATTGAATTACGTTTGGGAATGTTTTAGAGCAGGCAGGTCAAGAGGGTTTGTAAAACGTTTACTGTCTGCTCTTTCTTATTTCTTGAGACTTGATGGCCTGCATGATTTTACTAAATCTTTCTTTTTAGCAAGAATTCTTAAAGGGTGGGCTCGAGTGATGCCCCCTGTACAAGATGCACGGAGGCCAATAATCATTTCAATATTGCGGCGCATGGCGGTCGTATTGCATGAGTTCTGTGCATCTGATTACGAAGCACTCTTATTTAAATTGTGTTTCGCCATGGCCTTTTTCGGGGCCTTTAGAGTCAGTGAACTGGTGTCAGCTTCGAAAACAGCGATGTCACCTATGCTTCGTGAGCATGTGTCACTGGAAGATGGAGGCTTATGGTGCAAAGTACAACGTTCCAAAATTGAATAATTAGGTAAAGGTTGTTGGGTTGTTTTGAGATGTGTGGACGACAAGGAGATTTGTCCAGTGTCCTTGGCGAAGGTTTATTTAAGAACAAGGGCTGATATTCCAGGTCCATGGTTGCAGCATATGGATGGTATGCCGGTTGCTCAATTTCAATTTAGATGGGTGCTGGAACGTTGTATTTGCACGATGGGTTTGCCGGTATCGAGATACAGTACCCATTCATTTCGTATAGGTGCGGCGACGACAGCAGCCGCTGAAGGCTGTTCGAGCGGGCAAATTAGAGCTCTGGGGAGGTGGAAGTCTGATGTATTTCGGAAATATATCAGGTTTTGACCTGTTGGATTAAAAATCAGACTTGAGGTTTCAACCACTTGCCATATTTGGGGGTCTTGAGGAATTTTTTATCCTGTCAAGTGTCTTAAGCCTTGGGGTTAAACCTATTTTAGTAAGTTTATAATGGGCTGTTTTTTGGGTAATGTTGTTTCAAGAATTTTGTTTTAGGGGTTTTTTGTATGATAAGGTTCTGTGAATATGGTTTTTTGTACTTTCAGATTTGCGCTTGGACGAGTGTCCGATATGGATTATTGGGCACTCATATGTTTACTATGGTGAGAGGTCTGGTGTGGAGTGCCTTCAGTCCCCTGAAGCTAATGTTATCAGATGGACATCACTGGGAGCAAGTCATGCCCCTATTTTGGCAACAGTCGGAGAGGTCAGGATACCCGCTGAGGGTGGTGTTCTATGCTGCTGGAGATGATTTGACCAGAAAGATGGGTCTGGATCTTCGCAAAACTATAGTCAGGGACTTAGTTAGCTTGCAGAACAGGTTGTGTTTTCTGAGTGTGGGATGGTCGGACATTATCCCACGTTTGGTTTGGAGAGATGCGGACAGACCAGCTGCAATAGAGTTGGTCCGGCGCAGGATCAATTCTGCGGTGGGCAGGGCTGTTAGTTTGTGGTCCCACATCCCTCAATTTTAGTTTCTGCCCCTCATCTTTACATGGCCGATGGTTTCCATCTGAATTTGATGGGTATGAAAATTTTTATGGAGGATCTGTTGTTCGCTGTATGTAGTCAGGAATTTTATTGATAGATAGGAGGAGTTTAGGAGTAGTAAGAAGAGTTTTAAGGTTGAGGTATGGTGGCGGGGGTTTCGTTGAAACTGTGGCGGGTTGAGACGGCCTGAAATTGTGGCTGTAATTTAGAGAGTTTTATAGGTGCTCAGGAGATGTGAGGGTGGTGGAGTTTGATACATTACGGGGCCGGAGTTCCATCGGACCAGGTGGGCTTCGGTCTCCGGTGGAGTTGGTACATACCTGAGCACCTTTTGGTTGGGAGTTGTGGAATACCTTGAGTGGAGAGTTGGCCACGGTATTCCCGATAAAGAGCAAGTAACACAAGGGGTGGCAAATGGCCCATTATGGCCCCTTGTGATGTGTGGGGGGCTGGGCTGAGATTGGGCCCTTTAAAGCCTCCCCTTGTGATGTGATGGGGGCTGGGCTGAAATTGGGCCCTTAAAGCCGCCTTGTTATGTGATGGAGGCCGGGCTGAAGTTGGGCCCTTGCCTCCTCTTGTGTTTTGGTCAGCCACAGTTAAAAGGTTTTAAAAGGTTAGAATAAATAGGGACTTTATTTAAATAGGCCGTCCCTCCTTGCCACCATACCATTTGTTTAATAAAAGCTGACAATTTTATTGGAAAACATTATTCTGGTGTCAGTGTCAGTTATTTTTTTTATGGATGTTGGTATATGCGCATGAATGAAGAACAGTCTATGATAGACATTTTATGGGTGTGGTTCATAGGGTCGACCACACTTAGGTCGACAGTGTCTAGGTCAACCACTATTGGTTGACAGTGACTAAGTCGATACCTAAAATAGCTCGACACAAGCATTAAGTCGACATGACACAAGGTCGACATGATTTTTTTTTTAAATGGTGTCGTTTTCTTTGTAGAGTGACCGGGAACCCCAATTAGTGCACCATGTCCCCTCGCTCTGCAACCGCTACACTCGGCACAGGTTACCATTCCCAATCAATCTGTGCCTGTCAGAGTGGAGAATGGAGCCAAGAACTAGAGGGAATCTGTGGATTACACTGGGACAGATGTATTAAGCCTGGAGAAGTGATAAAGCAGTGATAAGTGGAAGGTGATAACGGAGCAGCCAATCAGCTCCAGTATGTAAATTGACAGTTAAGAGCTGATTGTCTGTTGCATTATCACCTTGCACTTATCACTGCTTTGTCACTGCTTTATCACTTCTCCAGGCTTGATACATTTGCCCCACTTTTTGAAGATGGCATTATTATCACAGGGCTGCCTCTGGTATTTTTTCACATTTTTGGGGGGTAAATTCATCCAGATCGCATTTCCCATTACAAGTATAGCAAATGTGATCTGATAACAAAAAAAATGTGAATTAAATGGTTTTGGAGTAGTCTTTCACAAAAAGTGCTCCAAAAGCCATTTACAACATTTCAGTAAAAGCAAAATAATATGAAAAGGGTGTTAAAAGTAGAGATGAGCGCCTGAAATTTTTCGGGTTTTGTGTTTTGGTTTTGGGTTCGGTTCCGCGGCCGTGTTTTGGGTTCGACCGCGTTTTGGCAAAACCTCACCGAATTTTTTTTGTCGGATTCGGGTGTGTTTTGGATTCGGGTGTTTTTTTTTCAAAAAACCCTAAAAAATAGCTTAAATCATAGAATTTGGGGGTCATTTTGAACCCAAAGTATTATTAACCTCAAATACCATAATTTCCACTCATTTTCAGTCTATTCTGAATACCTCACACCTCACAATATTATTTTTAGTCCTAAAATTTGCACCTAGGTCGCTGGATGACTAAGCTAAGCGACCCTAGTGGCCGACACAAACACCGTGCCCATCTAGGAGTGGCACTGCAGTGTCACGCAGGATGGCCCTTCCAAAAAACCCTCCCCAAACAGCACATGACGCAAAGAAAAAGAAAAGAAAAAAGAGGTGCAAGATGGAATTGTCCTTGGGCCCTCCCACCCACCCTTATGTTGTATAAACAGGACATGCACACTTTAACCAACCCATCATTTCAGTGACAGGGTCTGCCACACGACTGTGACTGATATGACGGGTTGGTTTGGACCCCCCCCCAAAAAGAAGCAATTAATCTCTCCTTGCACAAACTGGCTCTACAGAGGCAAGATGTCCACCTCATCATCATCCTCCGATATATCACCGTGTACATCCCCCTCCTCACAGATTATCAATTCGTCCCCACTGGAATCCACCATCTCAGCACCCTGTGTACTTTGTGGAGGCAATTGCTGCTGGTGAATGTCTCCACGGAGGAATTGATTATAATTCATTTTAATGAACATCATCTTCTCCACATTTTCTGGATGTAACCTCGTACGCCGATTGCTGACAAGGTGAGCGGCGGCACTAAACACTCTTTCGGAGTACACACTTGTGGGAGGGCAACTTAGGTAGAATAAAGCCAGTTTGTGCAAGGGCCTCCAAATTTCCTCTTTTTCCTGCCAGTATAAGTACGGACTGTGTGACGTGCCTACTTGGATGCGGTCACTCATATAATCCTCCACCATTCTTTCAATGGTGAGAGAATCATATGCAGTGACAGTAGACGACATGTCCGTAATCGTTGTCAGGTCCTTCAGTCCGGACCAGATGTCAGCATCAGCAGTCGCTCCAGACTGCCCTGCATCACCGCCAGCGGGTGGGCTCGGAATTCTGAGCCTTTTCCTCGCACCCCCAGTTGCGGGAGAATGTGAAGGAGGAGATGTTGTTGACAGGTCGCGTTCCGCTTGACTTGACAATTTTCTCACCAGCAGGTCTTTCAACCCCAGCAGACTTGTGTCTGCCGGAAAGAGAGATCAAAGGTAGGCTTTAAATCTAGGATCGAGCATGGTGGCCAAAATGTAGTGCTCTGATTTCAACAGATTGACCACCCGTGAATCCTTGTTAAGCGAATTAAGGGCTCCATCCACAAGTCCCACATGCCTAGCGGAATCGCTCCGTGTTAGCTCCTCCTTCAATGTCTCCAGCTTCTTCTGCAAAAGCCTGATGAGGGGAATGACCTGACTCAGGCTGGCAGTGTCTGAACTGACTTCACGTGTGGCAAGTTCAAAGGGCATCAGAACCTTGCACAACGTTGAAATCATTCTCCACTGCGCTTGAGACAGGTGCATTCCACCTCCTATATCGTGCTCAATTGTATAGGCTTGAATGGCCTTTTGCTGCTCCTCCAACCTCTGAAGCATATAGAGGGTTGAATTCCACCTCGTTACCACTTCTTGCTTCAGATGATGGCAGGGCAGGTTCAGTAGTTTTTGGTGGTGCTCCAGTTTTCTGTACGTGGTGCCTGTACGCCGAAAGTGTCCCGCAATTCTTCTGGCCACCGACAGCATCTCTTGCACGCCCCTGTCGTTTTTTAAAAAATTCTGCACCACCAAATTCAAGGTATGTGCAAAACATGGGACGTGCTGGAATTTGCCCAGATTTAATGCACACACAATATTGCTGGCGTTGTCCGATGCCACAAATCCACAGGAGAGTCCAATTGGGGTAAGCCATTCCGCGATGATCTTCCTCAGTTGCCGTAAGAGGTTTTCAGCTGTGTGCGTATTCTGGAAACCGGTGATACAAAGCGTAGCCTGCCTAGGAAAGAGTTGGCGTTTGCGAGATGCTGCTACTGGTGCCGCCGCTGCTGTTCTTGCGGCGGGAGTCCATACATCTACCCAGTGGGCTGTCACAGTCATATAGTCCTGACCCTGCCCTGCTCCACTTGTCCACATGTCCGTGGTTAAGTGGACATTGGGTACAGCTGCATTTTTTAGGACACTGGTGACTCTTTTTCTGAGGTCTGTGTACATTTTCGGTATCGCCTGCCTAGAGAAATGGAACCTAGATGGTATTTGGTACCGGGAACACAGTACCTCCAACAAGTCTCTAGTTGGCTCTGCAGTAATGATGGATACCGGAACCACGTTTCTCACCACCCAGGATGTCAAGGCCTCAGTTATCCGCTTTGCAGTAGGATGACTGCTGTGATATTTCATCTTCCTCGCAAAGGACTGTTGGACAGTCAATTGCTTGGTGGAAGTAGTACAAGTGGTCTTACGACTTCCCCTCTGGGATGACCATCGACTCCCAGCGGCAACAACAGCAGCGCCAGCAGCAGTAGGCGTTACACGCAAGGATGCATCGGAGGAATCCCAGGCAGGAGAGGACTCGTCAGAATTGCCAGTGACATGGCCTGCAGGACTATTGGCATTCCTGGGGAAGGAGGAAATTGACACTGAGGGAGTTGGTGGGGTGGTTTGCGTGAGCTTGGTTACAAGAGGAAGGGATTTACTGGTCAGTGGACTGCTTCCGCTGTCGGCCCAAGTTTTTGAACTTGTCACTGACTTATTATGAATGCGCTGCAGGTGACGTATAAGGGAGGATGTTCCGAGGTGGTTAACGTCCTTACCCCTACTTATTACAGCTTGACAAAGGGAACACACGGCTTGACACCTGTTGTCCGCATTTCTGGTGAAATACTTCCACACCGAAGAGCTGATTTTTTTGGTATTTTCACCAGGCATGTCAACGGCCATATTCCTCCCACGGACAACAGGTGTCTCCCCGGGTGCCTGACTTAAACAAACCACCTCACCATCAGAATCCTCCTGGTCAATTTCCTCCCCAGCGCCAGCAACACCCATATCCTCCTCATCCTGGTGTACTTCAACACTGACATCTTCAATCTGACTATCAGGAACTGGACTGCGGGTGCTCCTTCCATCACTTGCAGGGGGCGTGCAAATGGTGGAAGGCGCATGCTCTTCACGTCCAGTGTTGGGAAGGTCAGGCATCGCAACCGACACAATTGGAGTCGGACTCTCCTTGTGGATTTGGGATTTCGAAGAACGCACAGTTCTTTGCGGTGCTACTGCTTTTGCCAGCTTGAGTCTTTTCATTTTTCTAGCGAGAGGCTGAGTGCTTCCATCCTCATGTGAAGCTGAACCACTAGCCATGAACATAGGCCAGGGCCTCAGCCATTCCTTGCCACTCCGTGTGGTAAATGGCATATTGGCAAGTTTACGCTTCTCCTCCGACAATTTTATTTTAGGTTTTGGAGTCCTTTTTTTACTGATATTTGGTGTTTTGGAGTTGACATGCTCTGTACTATGACATTGGGCATCGGCCTTGGCAGACGACGTTGCTGGCATTTCATCGTCTCGGCCATGACTAGTGGCAGCAGCTTCAGCACGAGGTGGAAGTGGATCTTGATCTTTCCCTAATTTTGGAACCTCAACATTTTTGTTCTCCATATTTTAATAGGCACAACTAAAAGGCACCTCAGGTAAACAATGGAGATGGATGGATACTAGTATACAATTATGGATGGACTGCCGAGTGCCGACACAGAGGTAGCTACAGCCGTGGACTACTGTACTGTGTCTGCTGCTAATATAGACTGGTTAATAAAGAGATGTAGTATGTATGTATAAAGAAGAAAGAAAAAAAAACCACGGGTAGGTGGTATACAATTATGGACGGACTGCCGAGTGCCGACACAGAGGTAGCTACAGCCGTGGACTACTGTACTGTGTCTGCTGCTAATATAGACTGGTTGATAAAGAGATGTAGTATGTATGTATAAAGAAGAAAGAAAAAAAAACCACGGGTAGGTGGTATACAATTATGGATGGACTGCCGAGTGCCGACACAGAGGTAGCTACAGCCGTGGACTACTGTACTGTGTCTGCTGCTAATATAGACTGGTTGATAAAGAGATGTAGTATGTATGTATAAAGAAGAAAGAAAAAAAAACCACGGGTAGGTGGTATACAATTATGGATGGACTGCCGAGTGCCGACACAGAGGTAGCTACAGCCGTGGACTACTGTACTGTGTCTGCTGCTAATATAGACTGGTTGATAAAGAGATGTAGTATGTATGTATAAAGAAGAAAGAAAAAAAAACCACGGGTAGGTGGTATACAATTATGGACGGACTGCCGAGTGCCGACACAGAGGTAGCTACAGCCGTGGACTACTGTACTGTGTCTGCTGCTAATATAGACTGGTTGATAAAGAGATGTAGTATGTATGTATAAAGAAGAAAGAAAAAAAAACCAAGGGTATGTGGTATACAATTATGGATGGACTGCCGAGTGCCGACACAGAGGTAGCTACAGCCGTGGACTACTGTACTGTGTCTGCTGCTAATATAGACTGGTTGATAAAGAGATGTAGTATGTATGTATAAAGAAGAAAGAAAAAAAAACCACGGGTAGGTGGTATACAATTATGGACGGACTGCCGAGTGCCGACACAGAGGTAGCTACAGCCGTGGACTACCATACTGTACTGTGTCTGCTGCTAATATAGACTAGTTGATAATGAGATGTAGTATGTATGTATAAAGAAGAAAGAAAAAAAAACCACGGGTAGGTGGTATACAATTATGGATGGACTGCCGAGTGCCGACACAGAGGTAGCTACAGCCGTGGACTACTGTACTGTGTCTGCTGCTAATATAGACTGGTTGATAAAGAGATGTAGTATGTATGTATAAAGAAGAAAGAAAAAAAAACCACGGGTAGGTGGTATACAATTATGGACGGACTGCCGAGTGCCGACACAGAGGTAGCTACAGCCGTGGACTACTGTACTGTGCCTGCTGCTAATATAGACTGGTTGATAATGAGATGTAGTATGTATGTATAAAGAAGAAAGAAAAAAAAACCACGGGTAGGTGGTATACAATTATGGATGGACTGCCGAGTGCCGACACAGAGGTAGCTACAGCCGTGAACTACCGTACTGTGTCTGCTGCGACTGGATGATAAATAATGATATAAAAAATATATATATATCACTACTGCAGCCGGACAGGTATATATTATATAATGACGGACCTGCTGGACACTGTCTGTCAGCAGAATGAGTTTTTTATAGAATAAAAAAAAAAACACCACACAACAAGTCACACGACGAGTGTTTAACTTTTTCAGGCAATCACAATATAGTATACTACTAACTATACTGGTGGTCAGTGTGGTCAGGTCACTGGTCAGTCACACTGGCAGTGGCACTCCTGCAGCAAAAGTGTGCACTGTTTAATTTTAATAATATGTACTCCTGGCTCCTGCTATAACCTATAACTGGCACTGCTCCCCAGTCTCCCCCACAATTATAAGCTGTGTGAGCACAGTCAGATATATACATAGATGATGCAGCACACTGGGCTGAGCAGTGCACACAGATATGGTATGTGACTGAGTCACTGTGTATCGTTTTTTTCAGGCAGAGAACGGATTATATTAAATAAAACTGCACTGTCTGGTGGTCACTGTGGTCAGTCACTACTAAACTCTGCACTCTCTACAGTACTCCTAAGCTCCAGTAAATCAAGTGTCTCTGTTTAAAATCAATCTCACTCTCTCTCTTCTAATCTAAATGGAGAGGACGCCAGCCACGTCCTCTCCCTATGAATCTCAATGCACGTGTGAAAATGGCGGCGACGCGCGGCTCCTTATATAGAATCCGAGTCTCGCGATAGAATCCGAGCCTCGCGAGAATCCGACAGCGTCATGATGACGTTCGGGCGCGCTCGGGTTAACCGAGCAAGGCGGGAAGATCCGAGTCGCTCGGACCCGTGAAAAAAAACATGAAGTTCGGGCGGGTTCGGATTCCGAGGAACCGAACCCGCTCATCTCTAGTTAAAAGTCCCTTTTTTATATTATTTTAGTAAAAATAATATTAATAAATTGGGCCCAAGGGGAGAAGATACTAGGCACAAGAGGAAAGTGGGTGATGGGGCAACCTCAGGGGCGTATTAAGAGAGAAATGAACCATGGGCCTAATTCAGATTTTAGCACATCTACGATCAGTTTCTCAGACATGCGGGGGGACGCCCAGCACAGGGCTAGTCCGCCCTGCATGTGTGGCTCTGCCCCCCCAGCGCAAGGGTGCACAAGCATCGCACAGCGGCGATGCTTTTGCACCAGTGCAGCCCCTGCACACTGGCATCCAGCTACTCGCCGCATCTCAAGTCGCAGCGGCTGCGTGTGATGACACGCATCTACCGCAGCCCACCCCCGCATCGGTCCAGACATGCCTTTGTTGTCCAGACCACACCCACCAATGGCATTCTATCGCCGTTAGCATGCCCCTTCCTGCCCCGTGAACGCCTCTGCCTGTCAATCAGGTCGATTGCAGCCCCGAGATGCTTTCAGCATCTCACTGGGTTCCCGGGGTGCACTCCACAAAGTAATTCAGGTTGTGATCGTTGCCGCAACAGCAATGCAGTCTAAATTACCCCCCCATGTGTAGTCTCTATCTGGGCCTCCTACTCCCTAGTCAGCAGTGCATCTCTGTGCAGATTCTACTACTTGTACGCATACACAAAATGCCTGGAAATGGCTGCTGTCCTATTTTCCCTGCAATTTTGCAGTGCTGCTGGCAACATGGGCCTCCGGATAGGTGACATAAGGTGAACGCAAGCAAAAGGCGGCCTAATGGTACAGTAAAAGTACTGTATGTTCATGAAATTGTAAACTGAGGCAAACCCACAAGCTGGAGAGTGCCCGTGGGTGCCCGTGTGCAGGCTATGAGAACGCCTCCTCTCTGGCAGTATGTGGACTCTGGCTTTATGCCAGAATCTACTGCACACTTGCAGGTCTCCGTGAACATGGCACCCACACCTTGTTCCCATGCACATCTCTATTGCTAATGCAGCAGTCATTTTCCCAGTGATTTTTGTCGGCACGCTGGCCACCACTGGAAGGGTAAGTATAATTACATGGGTGCAGTGTGTGCTTTGTGGGGACCCCTGTACCCAGGGGCCTGTGTGCACTGCACACTTTGCATCTAATATCGATACGCTTATGCCCACAAGGACATATAGATCAACAGACGTAGCCTTAAAATTCTTGGTTGCCTGGTAGCTAGTGCAAATGCGTTACATATTGCTTTAATTATATTATTTTCATGTTGGATTTTAGAATTTGTTTTTTGACAGTTTCATTGGTACACAAGAAGGACGATAATACCTGCTGTGTAATATAGAGTTTCTCTTACGTCCTAGAGGATGCTGGGGACTCCGTAAGGACCATGGGGATAGACGGGCTCCGCAGGAGACATAGGCACTTTAAGAAAGACTTTAGATCTGGGTGTGCACTGGCTCCTCCCTCTATGCCGCTCCTCCAGACCTCAGTTTACTACTGTGCCCAGAGGAGACTGGGTGCTTTTCAGGGAGCTCTCCTGAGCTTCCTGACAGAAAGTTTATTTGTTAGGTTTTTTATTTTTAGGGAGCCCGCTGGCAACAGACTCCCTGCATCGAGGGACTGAGGGGAGAGAAGCAGACCTACTTCTGTGAGTTGAAAGGCTCTGCTTCTTAGGCTACTGGGCACCATTAGCTCCAGAGGGATCGGTACGCAGGTCTCACCCTCGCCGTCCGTCCCAGAGCCGCGCCGCCGTCCCCCTCGCAGAGCCGGAAGATAGAAGCCGGGTGAGTATGAGAAGAAAAATAAGAATTTACTTACCGATAATTCTATTTCTCATAGTCCGTAGTGGATGCTGGGGACTCCGTAAGGACCATGAGAATAGCGGCTCCGCAGGAGACTGGGCACATCTAAAGAAAGCTTTAGGACTATCAGGTGTGCACTGGCTCCTCCCCCTATGACCCTCCTCCAAGCCTCAGTTAGGATACTGTGCCCGGACGAGCGTACACAATAAGGAAGGATTTTGAATCCCGGGTAAGACTCATACCAGCCACACCAATCACACCGTATAACCTGTGATCTGAACCCAGTTAACAGCATGATAACAGAGGAGCCTCTGAAAGATGGCTCACAACAATAATAACCCAATTTTTGTAACAATAACTATGTACAAGTATTGCAGACAATCCGCACTTGGGATGGGCGCCCAGCATCCACTACGGACTATGAGAAATAGAATTATCGGTAAGTAAATTCTTATTTTCTCTAACGTCCTAAGTGGATGCTGGGGACTCCGTAAGGACCATGGGGATTATACCAAAGCTCCCAAACGGGCGGGAGAGTGCGGATGACTCTGCAGCACCAAATGAGAGAACTCCAGGTCCTCCTCAGCCAGGATATCAATTTTGTAGAATTTTACAAACGTATTTGCTCCTGACCAAGTAGCTGCTCGGCAAAGTTGTAAAGCCGAGACCCCTCGGGCAGCCGCCCAAGATGAGCCCACCTTCCTTGTGGAGTGGGCATTTACAGATTTTTGGCTGTGGCAGGCCTGCCACAGAATGTGCAAGCTGAATTGTACTACAAATCCAACGAGCAATAGTCTGCTTAGAAGCAGGAGCACCCAGCTTGTTGGGTGCACACAGGATAAACAGCGAGTCAGATTTCCTGACTCCAGCCGTCCTGGAAACATATATTTTCAGGGCACTGACAACGTCTAGCAACTTGGAGGCCTCCAAGTCCCTAGTAGCCGCAGGCACCCCCAATAGGTTGGTTCAGGTGAGACGCTGAAACCACCTTGGGGAGAAACTGAGGACGAGTCCTCAATTCCGCCCTGTCCGAATGGAAAATCAGATAAGGGCTTTTTCAGGATAAAGCCGCCAATTCTGACACGCGCCTGGCCCAGGCCAGGGCCAACAGCATGACCACTTTCCATGTGAGATATTTTAACTCCACAGATTTAAGTGGTTCAAACCAATGTGACTTTTGGAACCCAAAACTACATTGAGATCCCAAAGTGCCACTGGAGGCACAAAAGGAGGCTGTATATGCAGTACCCCTTTTACAAACGTCTGAACTTCAGGGACTGAAGCTAGTTCTTTTTGGAAGAAAATTGACAGGGCCGAAATTTGAACCTTAATGGACCCCAATTTCAGGCCCATAGACACTCCTGTTTGCAGGAAATGTAGGAATCGACCCAGTTGAATTTCCTCCGTCGGGCCTTACTGGCCTCGCACCACGCAACATATTTTCGCCAATTGCGGTGATAATGTTTTTGCGGTTACATCCTTCCTGGCTTTGATCAGGATAGGGATGACTTCATCCGGAATGCCTTTTTTCCTTCAGGATCCGGCGTTCAACCGCCATGCCGTCAAACGCAGCCGCGGTAAGTCTTGGAACAGACAGGGTCCTTGCTGGAGCAGGTCCCTTCTTAGAGGTAGAGGCCACGGATCCTCCGTGAGCATCTCTTGAAGTTCCGGTTACCAAGTCCTTCTTGGCCAATCCGGAACCACGAATATAGTGCTTACTCCTCTCCATCTTATCAATCTCAGTACCTTGGGTATGAGAGGCAGAGGAGGGAACACATACCCTGACTGGTACACCCACGGTGTTACCAGAGCGTCTACAGTTTATTGCCTGAGGGTCCCTGGACCTGGCGCAATACCTGTCGAGTTTTTAATCATGTGAAAGACTTCTGGGTTAAGTCCCCACTCTCCCGGGTGGAGGTCGTGCTGAGGAAGTCTGCTTCCCAGTTGTCCACTCCCGGAATGAATACTGCTGACAGTGCTATCACATGATTTTCCGCCCAGCGAAGAATCCTTGCAGCTTCTGCCATTGCCCTCCTGCTTCTTGTGCCACCCTGTCTGTTTACGTGGGTGACTGCCGTGATGTTGTCCGACTGGATCAACACCGGCTGACCTTGAAGCAGAGGTCTTGCTAAGCTTAGAGCATTGTAAATGTCCCTTAGCTTCAGGATATTTATGTGAAGTGATGTCTCCAGGCTTGACCATAAGCCCTGGATATTCCTTCCCTGTGTGACTGCTCCCCAGCCTCGCAGGCTGGCATCCGTAGTCACCAGGACCAAGTCCTGAATGCCTAATCTGCGGCCCTCTAGAAGATGAGCACTCTGCAACGACCACAGGAGGGACACCCTTGTCCTTGGTGACAGGGTTATCCGCTGATGCATCTGAAGATGCGATCCGGACCATTTGTCCAGCAGGTCCCACTGGAAAGTTCTTGCGTGGAATCTGCCGAATGGGATTGCTTCGTAGGAAGCCACCATTTTACCCAGAACCCTTGTGCATTGATGCAATGAGACTTGGCTCGGTTTTAGGAGGTTCCTGACTAGCTCGGATAACTCCCTGGCTTTCTCCTCCGGGAGAAACACCTTTTTCTGGACTGTGTCCAGGATCATCCCTAGGAACAGAAGACACGTCGTCGGAACCAGGTGCGATTTTGGAATATTGAGAATCCAATCGTGCTGCCGCAACACTACCTGAGATAGTGCTACACCGACCTCCAACTGTTCCCTGGATCTTACCCTTATCAGGGAATTGTCCAAGGAAGGGATAACTAAAATTCACTTCCTTCGAAGGAATATCATCATTTCGGCCATTACCTTGGTAAAGACCCGGGGTGTCGTGTACCATCCATACGGCAGCGTCTGAACTGATAGTGACAGTTCTGTACCATAAACCTGAGGTACCCTTGGTGAGAAGGGTAAATTTTGACATGAAGGTAAGCATCCTTGATGTCCCGAGACATCATGTAGTCCCCTTCTTCCAGGTTCGCAATCACTGCTCTGAGTGACTCAATCTTGAATTTGAACCTCTGTACGTAAGTGTTCAAAGATTTTAGATTTAGAATCGGTCTCACCGAGCCGTCCGGCTTCGGTACCACAACAGTGTGGAATAATACCCCGTTCCCTGTTGCAGGAGGGGTATCTTGATTATCACCTGCTGGGAATACAGCTTGTGAATGGCTTCCAAAACTGTCTCCCTGTCAGAAGGAGACATCGGTAAAGCCGACTTTAGGAAACGGCGAGGGGGAGACGTCTCGAATTCTAATTTGTACCCCTGAGATATCACCTGAAGGATCCAGGGGTCTACTTGCGAGTGAGCCCACTGCGCGCTGAAATTCATTGAGACGGGCCCCCCACCGTGCCTGATTCTGCTTGTAAAGCCCCAGCGTATACTGAGGGCTTGGCAGAGCCGGGAGAGGGTTTCTGTTCCTGGGAACTGGCTGATTTCTGCAGCCTTTTTCCTCTCCCTCTGTCACGGGGCAGAAATGAGGAACCTTTTGCCCGCTTGTCCACGAAAAGACTGCGCCTGATAATACGGCGTCTTCTCATGTTGAGAGGCGACCTGGGGTACAAACGTGGAATTCCCAGCTGTTGCCGTGGCCACCAGGTCTGAAAGACCGACCCCAAATAACTCCTCCCTTAATAAAGCAATACTTCCAAATGCCGTTTGGAATACGCATCACCTGACCACTGACGTGTCCATAACCCTCTACTGGTAGAAATGGACAACGCGCTTAGACTTGATGCCAGTCGGCAAATATTCCGCTGTGCATCACGCATATATAAAAATGCATCTTTTAAATGCTCTATAGGCAAAAATATACTGTCCCTATCTAGGGTATCAATATTTTCAGTCAGGGAATCCGACCACGCCAACCCAGCACTGCACATCCAGGCTGAGGCGATTGCTGGTCGCAGTATAACACCAGTATGTGTGTAAATACCTTTTAGGATACCCTTCTGCTTTCTATCAGCAGGATCCTTAAGGGCGGCCATCTCAGGCGAAGGTAGAGCCCTTACAAGCGTGTGAGCGCTTTATCCCCCCTAGGGGGTGTTTCCCAACGCACCCTAACCTCTGGCGGGAAAGGATATAATGCCAATAACATTTTAGAAATTATCCGTTGTTATCGGGGGAAACCCACGCATCATCACACACCTCATTTAATTTCTCAGATTCAGGAAAACTACAGGAAGTTTTTCCTCACCGAACATAATACCCCTTTTTTTGGTGGTACTCGTATTATCAGAAATGTGTAAAACATTTTTCATTGCCTCAATCATGTAACGTGTGGCCCTACTGGAAGTCACATTCGTCTCTTCACCGTCGACACTGGAGTCAGTATCCGTGTCGGCGTCTATATCTGCCATCTGAGGTAACGGGCGCTTTAGAGCCCCTGACGGCCTATGAGACGTCTGGACAGGCACAAGCTGAGTAGCCGGCTGTCTCATGTCAACCACTGTCTTTTATACAGAGCTGACACTGTCACGTAATTCCTTCCAACAGTTCATCCACTCAGGTGTCGACCCCCTAGGGGGTGACATCACTATTACAGGCAATCTGCTCCGTCTCCACATAATTTTTCTCCTCATACATGTCGACACAAAAGTACCGACATACAGCACACACACAGGGAATGCTCTGATAGAGGACAGGACCCCACTAGCCCTTTGGGGAGACAGAGGGAGAGTTTGCCAGCACACACCAGAGCGCTATATATATACAGGGATAACCTTATATAAGTGTTTTTCCCCTTATAGCTGCTGTATAGTTAATACTGCGCCCAATTAGTGCCCCCCTCTCTTTTTTTAACCCTTTCTGTAGTGTAGTGACTGCAGGGGAGAGACAGGGAGCTTCCCTCCAACGGAGCTGTGAGGGAAAATGGCGCCAGTGTGCTGAGGAGATAGGCTCCGCCCCTGTTTCGCGGACTTTTCTCCTGCTTTTTTATGGATTCTGGCAGGGGTTAAATGCATCCATATAGCCCAGGAGCTATATGTGATGCATTTTTTTGCCATCCAAGGTGTTTTTATTGCGTCTCAGGGCGCCCCCCCCCCAGCGCCCTGCACCCTCGGTGACCGAAGTGTGAAGTGTGCTGAGAGCAATGGCGCACAGCTGCAGTGCTGTGCGCTACCTTGTTGAAGACAGGACGTCTTCTGCCGCCGATTTTCCGGACCTCTTTTGCCTTCTGGCTCTGTAAGGGGGCCGGCGGCGCGGCTCTGGGACCCATCCAAGTTGGGCCTGTGATCGTCCCTCTGGAGCTAATGTCCAGTAGCCTAAGAAGCCCAATCCACTCTGCACGCAGGTGAGTTCGCTTCTTCTCCCCTTAGTCCCTCGATGCAGTGATGCAGGTCTCACTGAAAATAAAAAACCTAATCTAAAACTTTCACTAAGAAGCTCAGGAGAGCCCCTAGTGTGCACCCTTCTCGTTCGGGCACAGAGATCTAACTGAGGCTTGGAGGAGGGTCATAGGGGGAGGAGCCAGTGCACACCAGATAGTCCTAAAGCTTTCTTTAGATGTGCCCAGTCTCCTGCGGAGCCGCTATTCTCATGGTCCTTACGGAGTCCCCAGCATCCACTTAGGACGTTAGAGAAAGAAGACTTCAGAGGCGGCAGAAGACTTCATGATCTTCACTGAGGTAACGCACAGCAGTAAAGCTGTGCGCCATTGCTCCCATACACCTCACACACGGCAGTCACTGTAAGGGTGCAGGGCGCAAGGGGGGCGCCCTGGGCAGCATATAGACCTCTTTTTTGGCACAAATAAGTATATATACAGTTGGGCACTGTATATATATTTCTCTGACGTCCTAAGTGGATGCTGGGGACTCCGTCAGGACCATGGGGAATAGCGGCTCCGCAGGAGACAGGGCACAAAATTAAAAGTTTGACCACTAGGTGGTGTGCACTGGCTCCTCCCCCTATGACCCTCCTCCAAGCCTCAGTTAGGTTTTTGTGCCCAGCCGAGAAGGGTGCAATCTAGGTGGCTCTCCTAAAGAGCTGCTTAGAATAAAAGTTTGTTAGGTTTTTTATTTTCAGTGAGTCCTGCTGGCAACAGGCTCACTGCAACGTGGGACTAAGGGGAGAAGAAGCGAACTCACCTGCGTGCAGGATGGATTGGCTTCTTAGGCTACTGGACACTAGCTCCAGAGGGACGATCACAGGTACAGCCTGGATGGGTCACCGGAGCCGCGCCGCCGGCCCCCTTACAGATGCTGAAGAGAGAAGAGGTCCAGAAATCGGCGGCTGAAGACTTCCCAGTCTTCTTAAGGTAGCGCACAGCACTGCAGCTGTGCGCCATTGCTCTCAGCACACTTCACACCGCGGTCACTGAGGGTGCAGGGCGCTGGGGGGGGGGGGCGCCCTGGGCAGCAATGTAATTACTTTTACTGGCTAAAAATACATCACATATAGCCCCTGGGCTATATGGATGTATTTAACCCCTGCCAGGATTACAGAAAAAAACGGGAGAAGAGCCCGCCGTGAAGGGGGCGGGGCCTATCTCCTCAGCACACAGCGTCATTTTTCCCACACAGATCCGCTGGTGGGAAGGCTCCCAGGCTCTCCCCTGCACTGCACTACAGAAACAGGGTTAAAACAGAGAGGGGGGGCATTTTTTGGCGATATTATTATATATTAAGCTGCTATAAGGGAAAACACTTACTATAAGGTGGTCCCTGTATAATTATAGTGCTTTGGTGTGTGCTGGCAAACTCTCCCTCTGTCTCCCCAAAGGGCTAGTGGGGTCCTGTCCTCTATCAGAGCATTCCCTGTGTGTGTGCTGTGTGTCGGTACGTGTGTGTCGACAGGTATGAGGACGATGTTGGTGTGGAGGCGGAGCAATTGCCTGTAATGGGATGTCACCCCCTAGGGAGTCGACACCGGAATGGATGGCATTATTTATGGAATTACGTGATAGTGTCAACACGCTACAAGGTCGGTTGACGATATGAGACGGCCGGCAAACCAATTAGTACCTGTCCAGGCGTCTCAAACACCGTCAGGGGTTTTAAAACGCCCATTACCTCAGTCGGTCGGCAGACACAGACACGGACACTGACTCCAGTGTCGACGGTGAAGAAACAAACGTATTTTCCAGTAGGGCCACACGTTACATAATCACGGCAATGAAGGAGGCGTTACATATTTCTGATACTACAAGTACCACAAAAATGGGTATTATGTGGGGTGTGAAAAAACTACCTGTAGTTTTTCCTGAAATCAGATGAATTGATTGAAGTGTGTGATGAAGCGTGGGTTACCCCCGATAGGAAGTTGCTAATTTCAGAGAAGTTATTGGCATTATACCCTTTCCCGCCAGAGGTTAGGGCGCGCTGGGAAACACCCTCTAGGGTAGATAAGGCGCTCACACGCTTATCAAAACAAGTGGCGTTACCGTCTCCTGATACGGCCGCCCTCAAAATCCAGCTGATAGGAGGCTGGAAAATACTCTAAAAAGTATATACACACATACTGATGTTATACTGCGAACAGCAATCGCCCCAGCATGGATGTGCAGTGCTGGGGGGGTTTGGTCTGAATCTCTGACTGGAAATATTGATACCCTGAATAGCGACAATATTTTATTGACTATAGAGCATTTAAAGGATGCATTTTCTTTATATGCGAGATGCACAGAGGGATATTTGCACTCTGGCATCAAGGGTAAGTGCGCTGTCCATTTCTGCCAGAAGAAGTTTATGGACGCGACAGTGGTCAGGTGATGCGGATTCCAAGCGGCATATGGAAGTTTGCCGTATAAAGGGGAGGAATTATTTGGGGTTGGTCTATCGGACTTGGTGGCCACGGCAACAGCCGGAAAATCCACCTTTTTTACCTCAGGTCACCTCCCAACAGAAAAAGACACGGTCTTTTCAGCCTCAGTCCTTTCGTTCTCATAAGAACAAGCGGGCAAAAGGCCATTCATATCTGCCCGAGGCAAAGGAAAGGGTAAGAGACTGCAGCAAGCAGCTCCTTCCCAGGAGCAGAAGCACTCCCCCGCTTCTGAAAAGTCCTCAGCATGTCGCTGGGGTCTTACAAGCGGACTCAGGTCCGGTGGGGGGGTCGTCTCAAGAATTTCAGCGCGCAGTGGGCTCACTCGCAAGTCGACCCCTGGATCCTGCAGGTAGTATCACAGGGGTACAGATTGGAATTCGAGACGTCTCTTCCTCGCAGATTCCTGAAGTCTGCTTTACCAACATCTCCCTCCGACAGGGAGACGGTGTTGGAAGCTATTCACAAGCTGTATTCCCAGCAAGTAATAGTCAAGGTACCCCTAATACAACAAGGAAAGGGGTATTATTCCACGCTGTTTGTGGTACCGAAGCCGGACGGCTCGGTGAGACCTATTCTAAGTCTGAAATCTTTTGAACACTTACATACAAAGGTTCAAGTTCAAGATGAAATCACTCAGAGCAGTGATAGCGAATCTGGAAGAAGGGGACTTTATGGAGTCCTTGGACATCAAGGATGCTTACCTCCATGTACAAATTTGCCCTTCAAACCAAGGGTACCTCAGGTTCGTGGTACAAAACTGTCACTATCAGTTTCAGACGTTGCCGTTTGGATTGTCCACGGCACCCCGGGTCTTTACCAAGGTAATGGCCGAAATTATGATTCTTCTTCGAAGAAAAGGCGTATTAATTATCCCTTACTTGGACGATCTCCTGATAAGGGCAAGATCCAGAGAACAGTTAGAGGCCGGTGTAGCACTAACCCAAGTAGTGCTGCAACAGCACGGGTGGATTCTAAATTTTCCAAAATCCCAGCTGAGCCCGACGACACGTCTGCTGTTCCTAGGGATGATTCTGGACACAGTTCAGAAAAAGGTTTTTCTCCCGGAGGAGAAAGCCTGGGAGTTATCCGAGCTAGTCAGGAACCTCCTAAAACCAGGAAAAGTGTCAGTGCATCAATGCACAAGAGTCCTGGGTAAATGATGGCTTCTTACGAAGCGATTCCATTCGGCAGATTCCACGCAAGAACCTTTCAGTGGAATCTGCTGGACGAATGGTCCGGATCGCATCTTCAGATGCATCAGCGGATAGCCCCGTCTCCAAGGACAAGGGGGTCTCTTCTGTGGTGGTTGCAGAGTGCTCACCTTTTTGGAGGGCCGCAGATTCGGCATTCAGGACTGGGTCCTGGTGACCACGAATGCCAGCCTGAGAGGCTGGGGAGCAGTCACACAGGGAAGAAATTTCCAGGGAGTGTGGTCAAGCCTGGAGACTTCACTTCACATAAATATACTGGAGCTAAGGGCAATTTACAATGCTCTAAGCCTGGCAAGACCTCTGCTTCAGGGTCAGCCGGTGTTGAACCAGTAGGGCAACACCACGGCAGTCGCCCACGTAAACAGACAGGGCGACACAAGAAGCAGGAGGGCAATGGCGGAAGCTGCAAGGATTTTTCACTGGGCAGAAAATCATGTGATAGCACTGTCAGCAGTGTTCATTCCGGGAGTGGACAACTGGGAAGCAGACTTCCTCAGCAGACACGATCACCACCCGGGAGAGTGGGGACTTCATCCAGAAGTTTTCCACATGATTGTGAACCGTTGGGAAAACCAAAGGTGGACATGATGGCGTCCCGCCTCAAAAAAAAAAAAACTGGACAGGTATTGCGCCAGGTCAAGAGACCCTCAGGCAATAGCTGTGGACGCGTTGGTAACACCATGGGTGTACCAGTCAATGTATGTGTTCCCCCCTCTGCCTCTCATACCCAAGGTACTGAGAATTGTAAGGCGAAGGGGAGTAAGAACGATACTCGTGGTTCCGGATTTGCCAAGAAAGACTTGGTACCCGGAACTTCAAGAGATGCGCACGGAGGATCCGTGCACTCTACCTCTAGACTTACCGCGGCTGCGTTTGACGGCATGGCGGTTGAACGCCGGATCCTGAAGGAGAGGGCTCCGACGGAGGAATTTCAACTGGGTCGATTCCTACATTTCCTGCAAACAGGATTGTCTATGGGCCTCAAATTGGGGTCCATTAAAGTTCAAATTTCGGCCCTGTCGATTTTCTTCCAGAAAGAATTGGCTTCAGTTCCTGAAGTCCAAGCTTTTGTCAAAGGAGTACTACATATACAGCCCCAGTTGTGCCTCCAGTGGCACTGTGGGATCTCAATGTAGTTTTGGGATTCCTCAAATCCCATTGGTTGAGCCACTCAAATCGGTGGATTTGAAATATCTTACATGGAAAGTGACCATGCTACTGGCCCTGGCTTCGGCCAGGAGAGTGTCAGAATTGGCGGCTTTTTCGTACAAAAGCCATATCTGATTTTCCATTGGGACAGGGCAGAACTGCGGACGCGTCCTCAGTTTCTCCCTAAGGTGGTATCAGCGTTTCACCTGAACCAACCTATTGTAGTGCCTGCGGCTTCTAGCGACTTGGAGGACTCCAAGTTGTTCGACGTTGTCAGAGCCTTAAAAATATATATATATATATATATATATATATATATATATATATATATATTTCAAGGACGGCTGGAGTCAGAAAGTCTGACTCGCTGTTTATACTGTATGCACCCAACAAGCTGGGTGTTCCTGCGTCTAAGCAGACGCTTGCTCGTTGGATTTGTAGCACAATTCAACTTGCGCATTCTGTGGCAGGGCCTGCCACAGCCAAAATCTGTAAATGCCCACTCCACAAGGAAGGTGGGCTCACCTTGGGCGGCTGCCCGAGGGGTCTCGGCATTACAACACTGCCGAGCAGTTACGTGGTCAGGGGAGAACACGTTTGTAAAATTCTACAAATTTGATACCCTGGCTAGGGAGGACCTGGAGTTCTCTCATTCGGTGCTGCAGAGTCATCCGCACTCTCCCGCCCGTTTGGGAGCTTTGGTATAATCCCCATGGTCCTGACGGAGTCCCCAGCATCCACTTAGGATGTCAGAGAAAATAAGAATTTACTTACCGATAATTCTATTTCTCGTAGTCCGTAGTGGATGCTGGGCGCCCATCCCAAGTGCGGATTGTCTGCAATACTTGTACATAGTTATTGTTACAAAAATCGGGTTATTATTGTTGGAAGCCATCTTTTCAGAGGCTCCTCTGTTATCATGCTGTTAACTGGGTTCAGATCACAGGTTGTACAGTGTGATTGGTGTGGCTGGTATGAGTCTTACCCGGGATTCAAAATCCTTCCTTATTGTGTACGCTCGTCCGGGCACAGTATCCTAACTGAGGCTTGGAGGAGGGTCACAGGGGGAGGAGCCAGTGCACACCACCTAGTGGTCAAACTTTTAATTTTGTGCCCTGTCTCCTGCGGAGCCGCTATTCCCCATGGTCCTGACGGAGTCCCCAGCATCCACTACGGACTACGAGAAATAGAATTATCGGTAAGTAAATTCTTATTATAAGAGCCCCCGCCAATTTTTACTGTTTTAAGCGGGACAGAAGCCCGCCGCCGAGGGGGCGGGGCTTCTCCCTCAGCACTCACCAGCGCCATTTTCTCCACAGCACCGCTGAGAGGAAGCTCCCCGGACTCTCCCCTGCTTATACCACGGTAGAAAGAGGGTTTTTAAAGAAGGGGGGGGCACATAATTAGGTGCATATTGTATATATATATATAAAACAGCGCTATCTGGGTAAACATAAAATTATTGTGTTTTTTTCCTGGGTCATATAGCGCTGGGGTGTGTGCTGGCATACTCTCTCTCTCTGTCTCTACAAAGGGCCTTGTGGGGGAACTGTCTTCAGATAAGAGGATTCCCTGAGTGTGTGGTGTGTCAGTACGCGTGTGTCGACATGTCTGAGGTAGAAGGCTTTCAGGAGGAGGAGATGAAAATGAATGTGGTGTCTCCGTCGACAACGCCGACACCTGACTGGATGGATATGTGGAATGTTTTAAGTGCTAATGTAAACTTATTGCACAAAAGATTAGACAAAGCTGAAGCTAGGGAACAGTCAGGGAGTCAACCCATGCCTGTCCCTATGTCGCAGGGGCCTTCGGGGTCTCAAAAGCGCCCACTATCCCAAATAGTTGACACAGATACCGACACGGATTCTGACTCCAGTGTCGACTACGATAATGCACAGTTACAGCCAAAATTGGCTAAATGTATTCGATATATGATTATTGCAATAAAAGATGTTTTGCACATCACAGAGGAACCCCCTGTCCCTGATACGTATAAGGGAAAGAAACCTGAGGTAACCTTTCCCCCCTCACATGAGTTGAACGAATTATGTGAAAAAGCTTGGGAATCTCAAGACAAAAAACTGAAGATTCCCAAAAGGATTCTTATGGCGTATCCTTTCCCGCCAACGGACAGGATACGGTGCGAATCCTCCCCTAGGGTGGACAAAGCATTGACACGCTTATCCAAGAAGGTAGCGCTGCCATCCCAGGATACAGCTACCCTCAGGGATCCTGCTGATTGCAAGCAGGAGGTTACCCTAAAGTCCATTTACACACATTCTGGTACCTTACTCAGACCGGCAATTGCGTCGGCCTGGGTTTGTAGCGCTGTAGCAGCATGGACAGATACCTTATCAGCGGAGATTGAGACCCTAGATAAGGATACCATTTTATTGACCCTAGAGCATATAAAAGATGCTGTCCTATATATGAGAGATGCTCAAAGAGACATTAGTCTACTTGGTTCTAGAATCAACGCTATGTCAATTTCTGCTAGGCGAGTCCTATGGGTCGGCAATGGACAGGTGATGCAGACTCAAAGAGGCATATAGAGGTTTTACCTTACAAGGGTGAGGAATTGTTTGGAGAAGGTCTCTCGGACCTGGTCTCCACAGCTACAGCTGGTAAATCTAATTTCTCTGACGTCCTAGTGGATGCTGGGAACTCCGTAAGGACCATGGGGAATAGACGGGCTCCGCAGGAGACTGGGCACTCTAAAAGAAAGATTAGGTACTATCTGGTGTGCACTGGCTCCTCCCTCTATGCCCCTCCTCCAGACCTCAGTTAGAATCTGTGCCCGGCCAGAGCTGGGTGCTCCTAGTGGGCTCTCCTGAGCTTGCTAGAAAGAAAGTATTTGTTAGGTTTTTTATTTTCAGTGAGATCTGCTGGCAACAGACTCACTGCTACATGGGACTGAGGGGAGAGAAGCAAACCTACCTGCGTGCAGCTAGCTTGTGCTTCTTAGGCTACTGGACACCATTAGCTCCAGAGGGTTCGAACACAGGGCCTGACCTTGATCGTCCGTTCCCGGAGCCGCGCCGCTGTCCCCCTTGCAGAGACAGAAGAAGGAGATGAAATCGGCGGCAGAAGACTCCGGTCTTCATTAAGGTAGCGCACAGCACTGCAGCTGTGCGCCATTGCTCCCACTGCACACCACACACTCCGGTCACTGTAGGGTGCAGGGCGCTGGGGGGGGCGCCCTGGGCAGCAATAAGAATACCTTTTGGCAATATATACACATAATACAGTCTGGAAAACTGTATATGTGTAAAACCCCCGCCATTTTTAGTCAGAAACAGGACAGAAGCCCGCCGCTGAGGGGGCCTTCTTCCTCAGCACACCAGTGCCATTTTCTCTTCATAGCTCCGCTGGAAGGAAGCTCCCCAGGCTCTCCCCTGCAGTATCCTGGTACACAAAGGGTGAAAAGAGAGGGGGGGGCGGAACATAAATTTAGGCTAAAAATTTGTATATACAGCAGCTACTGGGTAAACACTGAGTTGTAGTGTAATCCCTGGGTTATATAGCGCTGGGGTGTGAGCTGGCATACTCTCTCTCTGTCTCTCCAAAGGGCCTTGTGGGGGAACTGTCCTCAAATAGAGCATCCCCTGTGTGTGTGGTGTGTCGGTACTTGCTACGCGTGTGTCGACATGTCTGAGGTAAAAGGCTCCTCTAAGGAGGTGATAGAGCGGATATGTGTGTGAGAGGGTGTCTCCGTCGACAACGCCGACACCTGTTTGGATATGTGTAAGTGCTAAGGTGAATTTTTTTTTTTTTTTAAAGATTTATTTATTAAGGTTTTATAATAAACAAATGAAATCGTAATTTGACAAGTCAGAAAGATTAACAGTCTTATCTTGCAGTAGATTGTATACCATAACAATCACAAGGCCAATAAAATTATTCTTAACCTTGAACAATCTGACTCTGTATTATTACTAATAAAGGTAGTTTAAAGAAAAGATAGAGAGATAGACAGAATGATGGGTAGTAGGAACACACACAAGGGGAAAGTAAAATACGGGGAGGAGTCGTATAATAGCAGCATTAGCAAGTAGTAATATATCAATGGTCAGCCTATAAATCTACTCAAAATATCCACATAAAGCAGAGATATATATTAGGCATTACAAGTATTGATTTGAATCGAGAATTCTATGTACATAAGTTGTATGTCTCCTTTTTACAATCTATCATTTTTAATACTTGAGATTTATAATAGGGATCTAAAGTATTAATAAAGCAATTCCATTTTACACAAAATTTGTAGAGACCAAAGAAAGGGTAAGTGGTCAAAAATGTTTTCCAATCGTAGTGCATTAGTTGTAAAAGCTTTTGTTTAACCTCCGTAATGGTAGGAGCCGAATTTTTGACCCATCGGATTAATATACATTTCTTAGCAAGAGTGAGTATAACACTCAACAAAGGGCAAGTCTTCGGTTTTATAGTCCAATTCCTAAAGTTTAAACATAAGCATGCTAACGGGTCTAGATATGCATTCATGTCAAACATTTGGTTGATAAATACTAAGAGTTTATTCCAGAAAAACTTTACTTTTCTGCACTCCCACATACAATGTAAAAAGGATGCTGAGGAGATTCCACATTTAATACAGCTCCCTTTTTCATTAGGGATCATATACTTGCGCTGTAGCGGAGCAATATATGCCCTGTGGATCGTTCTCAGGTGCACCTCTTGAAGGTAGGATGATCCCAGAAATTTAAGGGATCTTAAGCAGGGGTCAGTAATTTCAGTAATCACCGTCAGGGTCGGAATATCTTTTTTCCATTTCAAGAGCAAGTTTTCCCATTGAACTGTGGGGGAGCATTTTAGCAAAACAACATACAAAGACTGCACTTTATAAGGTCTTGAACAAGTAAACTTTAGTAAAGAATCAATATCATTGGGATGTGATTTTGAAGGTGTTTTTAAATCACTGATCATTGTAGGAATAGAAGGATGACTGGTAGAATACACAAAATGACGCACCTGGAAATACATGAACATATGATGTTTAGGAATATCAAATTTATGTCTTAGTTCTGAAAACGAATAAATAGAGCCTCCAGGATCAAATATTTTGCTAAATGAGTCTAGCCCTTTCAATTTCCATTGTAAGAAGGCAGAGTTCTGTAAAGACGGCTGAAAAGCTGGGTTTCCCCAGAAGGGGATAAACTGCGAAAAATAAGGATTTCTGTGAAGCATTTTGTTAACAGATTTCCAAGCTAAAAAAGTATCTTTAAATAAAATGTGGTCTTTAAACTTAGATGGTATTTGGGAAGGGTGTAGATGAATTAGGGCAGCTGGAGAATATGGGGAAAAAATAGCATGTTCTAATTCAAGGTCAGTATAAAGTGATGTATTGTGAAACCAATCTATTATATACCGGAAGTGTACTGCTAGAGAATAAGCCTTTAGATCTGGAAAGCTAAAGCCTCCGTCAGTTTTTGTCGATTTCAATTTCAATTTAGCAATCCTTGGGCGTTTACCACGCCATATGAATTTCAAAAACAGAGCTTCAAGTTTGAGTATGTCAGAACGTGTAAGGGAAATCGGGAGCATCTGTATGAAATAAAATATTTTGGGGAACAATATACTCTTGATTACTTCTATTCTACCTAATAATGATAACGGAAGATCTTTCCATGCTTCGAGTTTCAGGAGTAAGTTACTCATAGCTTGAGAGAAGTTTATTTTATATAAGTTGTTCAAATTGGGGCAAATATTGATACCTAGGTATTTAAAGTGGGTTTTAGAAATTTTAAAAGGAGGAATGTCCGGGTTTAAAAAAATGGCCGTTGAGGTATTACCTAACAATAAAATTTCCGATTTTGTGATATTTATCTTATAACCTGCAACTTTTCCGAATGAAGAGATTAAATGAAGGAGAGGTGGTAAAGACTGTTCTGGGTTAGTTAAAAATAAAAGTGTATCATCAGCAAATAAAGCTATTTTTAGTGTTTCTGTTCCTAATTTGATTCCCTGAATGCAGTTAGATTGACGCACCGCCACTGCCAGTGGTTCGATCGATAAATCAAAAAGGAGAGGGGAAAGGGGGCACCCTTGCCTCGTTCCTCGTTGTAATAGGAAGGGGGGGGACATTACTCCGTTACAAAACACATACGATGAAGGGGAAGAGTACAACGTTTTTATAATTGAAATAAAAGATTCTGGGAAGCCAAAATTTTTCAATGTTTGGAATAAGTGAGGCCACAGTAAAAGGTCAAAGGCCTTTTCTGCGTCTAAAGTGAGAATCAAACTATGGGATGAGTCTGGGGATGAATGATTATTTTCCTGTTGTATGACTGAGAGAACTCTTCGTATATTCACCACTGAGTGCCTTCCGGTTATAAAGCCTGTTTGATCTTTGTGGATCAGTAGAGGTAAAATATCTTTAAGTCTTTGTGCTAAAATAGATGTAAAAATTTTAAATCAACGTTGAGCAAAGAAATCGGTCTATACGAACCCGGCAGGGAGAGATCTCTACCCTCTTTTGGCAGCACTTTGATCACAGCATCCGTAAAATATAATGGAAGAGTCCCCCCAGTCACAATATGATTAAAGACAGATTGTAGTGTAGAGCACAATTGTGTGGCCATTTGTTTATAAAATTCATTGGAATACCCGTCTGGGCCAGGGGCTTTACATGATTTAAGTCTTTTAATGGTATCATAAATTTCAGTAGTCGAAATAGGCGATGTTAAAGAAGAGGCAAGGGCTGAAGGAACTTGGGGTAAAAGTAAATTGTCCCAGAATTGTTGAGGATATGTTTCAATCGAATTAGACAAAATGGGGGGGGGATCATTTAAAATTTGTTTAGGGGGGGAATATAGATCTGCATAGAAATCTCTCATAACTTTGGAGATATGAGCATTTGAAGATGTGAAAGAGCCATCAGCTAATTTTAGGGGATGAATGGTCATAGGTTTTCTAGATCCTTTTAATAAAGTGGTAAGAAGTTTTCCTGATTTGTTTCCGAAGCGATGAAACTTATAACTGATAGTAAAGTAATATTTCTCACCAGAAGAATGTAAAAGTTCATTAAAATTAGTTTTGGCTAATAGGTAGGAATTTTTGGTTTGTGCTGTAGGATTGATTTTGTACGCTTGATAAGCCTGTGATAGATTTTGTTGACTTTCTAAATATAGGGAGTTACGTTTTCTTTTAACATAAGATTCATAGGAAATTATCTCACCCCTTAAAACAGATTTCGCCGTAAGCCAAAAAAGAAAGGGATTTTCCGCTTCATGTATTGCATTATTCTTTTTATATGTTTCCCATACAGATGAAATTTTATTTTTAAAGCCCTCTGAATTACCCAAATATGAGGGAAATTTCCAGGAAGGACGACCCGTTTGCTCCTTCTTGTAGCCCAACTCTATCCACACTAAGCCATGGTCCGAAAGAGAAATCGTCTCTATCACTGCCTGTCGTATATGTGGAAAAAGTACTGAGGCGATTAGTATGTAATCAATCCGAGACCAAGTATTATGGGCCATTGATAAACATGTGAATTCCTTCTCAGTTGGATTCACAGCTCTCCATGTGTCAATAAGATTAAGTCTTTTAGCCATCCAGGGGACACCCATTTTAGGTAATGGTCTAGAGGTCTTACTAAAATGGGACTTATCTAAGTATAGGGATGATATAAGGTTTAAATCTCCACATACAATTAGAGAGGATAAATCGCATTTGTATAGCAACGTCAGAAGAGAAACAAAAAATGATTTCTTATATATGTTGGGTGCATAAACATTGCAAATAAAATATTTCTTATTTTCTAATTGAGTTTCTATGAGAACATACCTGCCTTCAGGGTCAGCTGTAATAGATAGCACTTCAATTGCTAAAGATTTTTTTGCAAGAATTATTACCCCGCACGACTTTGAATTAAGAGAAGCCGCTCCCAAAACTACCCAATTAAGCATCTGTAATTTTTTTGTTTCATGTAATACCAAGTGCGTCTCCTGTAAACAAGCTATATCAATAGACTGCTTAGAAAGGTACATCAGTATTTTACGTCTTTTTGCCGGAGTATTAATTCCTCCAACATTTAAAGTGCCTATTTTGATAGTAGACATAATTTGTTATATGTATATACTTTGCTTAAGACTGATAAGAAAATAACAAAAAAGCTGCTAACAACTCCAAAAGCATTAGGTAAGGAAGGAGGAGGGAGGGAAAAAACAAAAGGAAGATAGACAAAGACATATGGGGGGACAGACAAGACAGAAAAGAAAGAAATCATTGACAGATTAAACAGCATTTCAATGTATGCTGATGCTAGAATCAGAATAACCTATTTAAAGATATTTGGACTTCAGGTAAACATTGATAAACTTTAACGTTAAATATATAAATCACCGGCAAGGCGACTCGCCCGTTCCCAGCATTTATAGGTGTGAAGTAAAACAGAGCATCACAAGCCTAATTCAAATGACAAAATAACCAAACGTATAAATACGTATTATATCAAGACGATCAGTCAACTCCGGAGTTATCCGCGACATCCATATTGGAAACAGAAAGTTCTTTAAAGTATGCTGCCGCATCCTGTGGATTGGTGAAATCCTTGAAAGATGACCCTTGGAATACTCTCAAACGTGCCGGGTATATCAGCGCAAATTTGTATTTCTGCTGTATTAATACGGAACAGATGGGTGAAAATGACTTGCGCAGACGAGAAAGTTCCACGGAGTAGTCTTGGAATATGCGAAGTGTAGCTCCCTCCCATTTAAGACATTCCATTTTACGATAGGCTCTCCATATAGCTGTTTTATGCAGAAAATTCATGGTCTTAAAGATAACTACACGAGGTTTATTTTTAGAGGCCCGTGAAAGATCTCCCATTCTGTGCACTCTCTCTATCACTAAATCAGTGCATTCCGCCTCAATATGTAGGAGCTTTGGCAAAGTAATACGCACAAAATTCTCCAGCCCTGAGCCTGTTAGTGATTCCGGCAAGCCCACTATACGAAGGTTGCATCTCCGTGTACGATTTTCTATATTATCAATTTTTTCTAAAAGACGCTTGTTGTCCCTTTCCAGAGATACAACAGCTTTCTGTAATCCTGAGACATCATCCATTGTGGTACCTAAACGGGTCTCCGTGTCCGTAGCTCTGCTTGTAAGCAGCTGGATCTGCGCTGTAATTTCACTTACTGCTTTCTGCAGCAATGGCGCCATTGTATCTTGTATTGCAGCTACTATTTCTGTATATGTTGGAGAGGCCCCTATATTATCGTCAGTACGCACCTTGGATTCTCCCATGGCCGTGAGGATCGCCTTCTTTGCTGCTGGCTTCTCTGGGCTGGAGTCCGTGGAGGCAGGGGTGTTTTGCTCAACACGTCGCTTCTCCTGTCTTGGAGGGAGCGCCGGCGGCTGTAATTTTGGTGGCGCCAGCGGGCCCAGGAACTTATCCATAATCGCGGGGACAGGTACCGAGAGGTATCCTGGACGTACTGTTGTCAGCGGGGATTATGGGTTGAGGCTGTGTGCAGGTAAAACGCTCGGTATTGCTGGCGGGACGGAGGAGCGCATGAGAGTTGCTGCTCACTCCTTCATGCCGGAACCGGAAGTGTGCTAAGGTGAATTTATTGCACAAAAGGTTAGGGAACAGACAGGAAATCTATCCATGTCTGTCCCTATGTCACAGAGACCTTCAGAGTCTCTCAATGCTCACTATCCATAATAACAAACACCGGTATCGACATGGAGTTTAACTCCACTGTCGACTACGATAATGCAAAGTTACAGCCAAGATGGCTATAAGGTATTCAATATATGATTATTGAAATAATAGATGATTTGCATATCACTGATGACTCATCTGTCCCTGACACGAGAGTACACATGTTTAAGGGGAAGAATGCTGAGGTAAATTTCCCTCCTCTCATGAGGAAAAAGAGCGGGAATCTCCAGACAAGAGACGGCAGCTTCCCACAAGAGAATTCTCAGGCTGTATGCTTTCCCCACTAGGGCCAGGATATGCTGAGAATCTTCCCCTGAGGTGTCCTGTTTGCACAGACAGTAGCACTTGCTATTCTCAGGGATCCTGCAGATAGCGTGCACATTCTAGTACCTGTATACTACCCGGACCGGCGATTGTGTTGGCATGGGTTTATAGCGCTGTGGCAGCGTGGACAGGTACCTTATCAGCAGAGATGAGACCCTAGTATGCAATATAAATATATTAAATATGCTGTCTTAAGTGATAGATATATAGTTATAAAGCATGCCCAAAGAGACATGAGTATACTGGGTCCTAGAGTCAAAGCTATGTCGATCTCTGCTTGACGTGTCTTGTAGAATATGCATTGGACAGATGATGCCGACTTAAGAGGCATATGGAAGGCTGAGGATTGTGTGGAGAAGGGTTCTCGGGCCTGGTCTCCACAGCTATAGCTGGTAATTCTGCTTGTTTGCCTTATATTATTGCACAGCCTAAGAAAGCACGACATTATTAAATGCAGCCTTTAGAATAAAGAAACAAGAAAGTCTGAGGTGCGTCCTTTCTTGTCAGAGCCGGGCAGCTAGTTCCCAGGAACAGAAGTCCTCCCCGGCCCCTACAAAAATCCACCAATGTCGCTGGGGCTCCACAGGCGGAGCTAGGCTTGGTGGGGACACGCCTTCGTAAGTTCAGCCACAGGTGGGTTCACTCCCTGTTCGATCCCTGGGCAATAGATATTGTGTCTCAGGGATACAAGCTGGACTGTGAGAAGAGGCCCCCTCACCGACGGCCCTGCGGGCTTCCCCCCAAGAGAGGGAGCCAGTGTTAACTGCAATTCACAAATTGTATCTTTAACAGGTGGTGGTCAAGGGTCCCCTCTTTAACAAGAGGGTGTTATTATTCGACCACGTTGTAATCCCGAAACCAGACGGTTCGGTCAGACCCATATTGAATTAAAAATCCCTGAACATATACCTGAGAAGGTTCAAGTTCAAGATGGAATCGCTAAGAGCGGTCAGTGCAAGTCTAAAAAGGGGGAGACTTTATTGTGAATCGGGACATAAGGGATGCATACCTTCAGGTCCCCATTTATCCACCTCATTAGGCGTACCTCAGAATTGCGGTACGGGATTGTCATTACCAATTTCAGATGTTGCCGTTTGGTCTCTCCACGGCCCCGAGAATATTCACCATGGTAATGGCGGATATGATTGTGCTCCTGCGGAAGCAAGGTGTCACTATTATCACGTACTTGGACGATCTCCTCATAAAAGCGAGATCAAGAGAGCAGTTGCTGAACAGCGTATCACTTTCTCTGGAAGTGTAACGGCAACATGGCTGGATTCTATATATTCCAAAGTCGCAGTTGGTTCCTACAGCTCATCTGCCTCTCCTAGGCACGATCCTAGACACAGACCAGAAAAGGGTTTATCTCCCGATAGAGAGAGCTCAGGAGCTCATGACACTGGTCAGGAATCTATTAAAACCAAAACAGGTGTCCATGCATCACTGCACTCGAGTCCTGGGAAGGATGGTGGCATCATACGAGGCCATCCCCTTAGGCAGGTTCCATGCGAGGACCTTCCAAGGGGACTTACTGGACAAGTGGTCCGGATCACCTCTTCAGAGGCATTGGTTAATCACCCTATCCCCCAGGGCCAGGGTGTCTCTCCTGTGGTGGCTGCAGAGGGCTCACCTTCTCGAGGGCCGCAGATTCGGCATTCAGGACTGGATCCTGGTGACCACGGATGCAAGCCTCCGAGGGTGGGGGGCAGTTACACAGGGAAGAAATTTCCAAGGTCTGTGGTCAAGTCAACAGACTTGCCTTCACACCAATATCCTGGAACTAAGGGCCATATACAACGCCCTAAGTCAAGCGGAGATCCTGCTTCGCGACCAACCGGTTCTGATCCAGTCAGACTGCAGGGGTTCATGTAAACCGCCAAGGCGGCACAAGGAGCAGGGTGGCGAGGTTAGAAGCCACCAGAATTCTTTGCTGGGCAGAGAATCAAGTAAGCGCACTGTCAGCAGTGTTCATTCCGGAGTGGACAACTGGGAACTGCCTCAGCAGGCACGACCTCCACCTGGGAAAGTGGGGACTTCATCAGGAAGTCTTCACGCAGTTTGCAAATTGATGGGAACTGCCTAAGGTGGACTAGATGGCGTCCCACCTCAATAAAAAACTAAAAAAGGTTTTACGCCGGGTCAAGGGACCCTCAGGTGATAGCTGTGGTCGCACTAGTAACACCGTGGGTGTTCCAGTCGGTCTATGTATTCCCTCCTCTTCTTCTCATACCCAAGGGCTGAGAATTGTAATAAAAGGAGGAGTGAAAACTAGAGATGAGCGGGTTCGGTTTCTCTGAATCCGAACCCGCCCGAACTTCATGGTTTTTTTCACGGGTCCGAGCAGACTCGGATCCTCCCGCCTTGCTCGGTTAACCCGAGCGCGCCCGAACGTCATCATGACGCTGTCGGATTCTCGCGAGACTCGGATTCTATATAAGGAGCCGCGCGTCGCCGCCATTTTCACACGTGCATTGAGATTGATAGGGAGAGGACGTGGCTGGCGTCCTCTCCATTTAGATTAGAAGAGAGAGAGAGAGATTGACCTGATTTACTGGAGCTTAGGAGTACTGTAGAAGTGTAGAGAGTGCAGAGTTTACTAGTGACTGACCACAGTGACCACCAGACAGTGCAGTTTTATTTAATATATCCGTTCTCTGCCTGAAAAAAACGATACACACAGTGACTCAGTCACATACCATATCTGTGTGCACTGCTCAGCCCAGTGTGCTGCATCATCTATGTATATATATCTGACTGTGCTCAGCTCACACAGCTTATAATTGTGGGGGAGACTGGGGAGCACTGCAGTGCCAGTTATAGGTTATAGCAGGAGCCAGGAGTACATATTATATTAAAATTAAACAGTGCACACTTTTGCTGCAGGAGTGCCACTGCCAGTGTGACTGACCAGTGACCTGACCACACTGACCACCAGTATAGTTAGTAGTATACTATATTGTGATTGCCTGAAAAAGTTAAACACTCGTCGTGTGACTTCACTTGTGTGGTGTTTTTTTTTTTATTCTATAAAAAACTCATTCTGCTGACAGACAGTGTCCAGCAGGTCCGTCATTATATAATATATACCTGTCCGGCTGCAGTAGTGATATATATATATTTTTTATATCATTATTTATCATCCAGTCGCAGCAGACACAGTACGGTAGTTCACGGCTGTAGCTGCCTCTGTGTCGGCACTCGGCAGTCCATCCATAATTGTATACCACCTACCCGTGGTTTTTTTTTCTTTCTTCTTTATACATACATACTACTACATCTCTTTATCAACCAGTCTATATTAGCAGCAGACACAGTACAGTACGGTAGTCCACGGCTGTAGCTACCTCTGTGTCGGCACTCGGCAGTCCGTCCATAATTGTATACCACCTACCCGTGGTTTTTTTTTCTTTCTTCTTTATACATACATACTACTACATCTCTTTATCAACCAGTCTATATTAGCAGCAGACACAGTACAGTACGGTAGTTCACGGCTGTAGCTACCTCTGTGTCGGCACTCGGCAGTCCGTCCATAATTGTATACCACCTACCCGAGGTTTTTTTTTCTTTCTTCTTTATACATATATACTACTACATCTCTTTATCAACCAGTCTATATTAGCAGCAGACACAGTACAGTACGGTAGTTCACGGCTGTAGCTACCTCTGTGTCGGCTCTCGGCAGTCCGTCCATAATTGTATACCACCTACCCGAGGTTTTTTTTTTTCTTCTTTATACATACATACTACTACATCTCTTTATCAACCAGTCTATATTAGCAGCAGACACAGTACAGTACGGTAGTTCACGGCTGTAGCTACCTCTGTGTCGGCACTCGGCAGTCCGTCCATAATTGTATACCACCTACCCGAGGTTTTTTTTTCTTTCTTCTTTATACATACATACTACTACATCTCTTTATCAACCAGTCTATATTAGCAGCAGACACAGTACAGTACGGTAGTTCACGGCTGTAGCTACCTCTGTGTCGGCACTCGGGCAGTCCGTCCATAATTGTATACCACCTACCCGAGTTTTTTTTTTCTTTCTTCTTTATACATACATACTACTACATCTCTTTATCAACCAGTCTATATTAGCAGCAGACACAGTACAGTACGGTAGTTCACGGCTGTAGCTACCTCTGTGTCGGCACTCGGCAGTCTGTCCATAATTGTATACCACCTACCCGAGGTTTTTTTTTCTTTCTTCTTTATACATACATACTACTACATCTCTTTATCAACCAGTCTATATTAGCAGCAGACACAGTACAGTACGGTAGTTCACGGCTGTAGCTACCTCTGTGTCGGCACTCGGCAGTCCGTCCATAATTGTATACCACCTACCCGAGGTTTTTTTTTCTTTCTTCTTTATACATACATATTACTACATCTCTTTATCAACCAGTCTATATTAGCAGCAGACACAGTACAGTACGGTAGTCCACGGCTGTAGCTACCTCTGTGTCGGCACTCGGAAGTCCGTCCATAATTGTATACCACCTACCCGTGGTTTTTTTTTCTTTCTTCTTTATACTTATACATACTACTACATCTCTTTATCAACCAGTCTATATTAGCAGCAGACACAGTACAGTACGGTAGTCCACGGCTGTAGCTACCTCTGTGTCGGGACTCGGCAGTCCGTCCATAATTGTATACCACCTACCCGTGGTTTTTTTTTCTTTCTTCTTTATACTTATACATACTACTACATCTCTTTATCAACCAGTCTATATTAGCAGCAGACACAGTACAGTACGGTAGTCCACGGCTGTAGCTACCTCTGTGTCAGCACTCGGCAGTCCGTCCATAATTGTATACCACCTACCCGTGGTTTTTTTTTCTTTCTTCTTTATACTTATACATACTACTACATCTCTTTATCAACCAGTCTATATTAGCAGCAGACACAGTACAGTACGGTAGTTCACGGCTGTAGCTACCTCTGTGTCGGCACTCGGCAGTCCGTCCATAATTGTATACCACCTACCTGAGGTTTTTTTTTCTTTCTTCTTTATACATACATACTACTACATCTCTTTATCAACCAGTCTATATTAGCAGCAGACACAGTACAGTACGGTAGTTCACGGCTGTAGCTACCTCTGTGTCGGCACTCGGGCAGTCCGTCCATAATTGTATACCACCTACCCGAGTTTTTTTTTTCTTTCTTCTTTATACATACATACTACTACATCTCTTTATCAACCAGTCTATATTAGCAGCAGACACAGTACAGTACGGTAGTTCACGGCTGTAGCTACCTCTGTGTCGGCACTCGGCAGTCCGTCCATAATTGTATACCACCTACCCGAGGTTTTTTTTTCTTTCTTCTTTATACATATATACTACTACATCTCTTTATCAACCAGTCTATATTAGCAGCAGACACAGTACAGTACGGTAGTTCACGGCTGTAGCTACCTCTGTGTCGGCTCTCGGCAGTCCGTCCATAATTGTATACCACCTACCCGAGGTTTTTTTTTTTTCTTCTTTATACATACATACTACTACATCTCTTTATCAACCAGTCTATATTAGCAGCAGACACAGTACAGTGCGGTAGTTCACGGCTGTAGCTACCTCTGTGTCGGCACTCGGCAGTCCGTCCATAATTGTATACCACCTACCCGAGGTTTTTTTTTCTTTCTTCTTTATACATACATACTACTACATCTCTTTATCAACCAGTCTATATTAGCAGCAGACACAGTACAGTACGGTAGTTCACGGCTGTAGCTACCTCTGTGTCGGCACTCGGCAGTCCGTCCATAATTGTATACCACCTACCCGTGGTTTTTTTTCTTTCTTCTTTATACTTATACATACTACTACATCTCTTTATCAACCAGTCTATATTAGCAGCAGACACAGTACAGTACGGTAGTCCACGGCTGTAGCTACCTCTGTGTCGGCACTCGGAAGTCCGTCCATAATTGTATACCACCTACCCGTGGTTTTTTTTTCTTTCTTCTTTATACTTATACATACTACTACATCTCTTTATCAACCAGTCTATATTAGCAGCAGACACAGTACAGTACGGTAGTCCACGGCTGTAGCTACCTCTGTGTCGGGACTCGGCAGTCCGTCCATAATTGTATACCACCTACCCGTGGTTTTTTTTTCTTTCTTCTTTATACTTATACATACTACTACATCTCTTTATCAACCAGTCTATATTAGCAGCAGACACAGTACAGTACGGTAGTCCACGGCTGTAGCTACCTCTGTGTCAGCACTCGGCAGTCCGTCCATAATTGTATACCACCTACCCGTGGTTTTTTTTTCTTTCTTCTTTATACTTATACATACTACTACATCTCTTTATCAACCAGTCTATATTAGCAGCAGACACAGTACAGTACGGTAGTTCACGGCTGTAGCTACCTCTGTGTCGGCACTCGGCAGTCCGTCCATAATTGTATACTAGTATCCATCCATCTCCATTGTTTACCTGAGGTGCCTTTTAGTTGTGCCTATTAAAATATGGAGAACAAAAATGTTGAGGTTCCAAAATTAGGGAAAGATCAAGATCCACTTCCACCTCGTGCTGAAGCTGCTGCCACTAGTCATGGCCGAGACGATGAAATGCCAGCAACGTCGTCTGCCAAGGCCGATGCCCAATGTCATAGTACAGAGCATGTCAAATCCAAAACACCAAATATCAGTAAAAAAAGGACTCCAAAACCTAAAATAAAATTGTCGGAGGAGAAGCGTAAACTTGCCAATATGCCATTTACCACACGGAGTGGCAAGGAACGGCTGAGGCCCTGGCCTATGTTCATGGCTAGTGGTTCAGCTTCACATGAGGATGGAGGCACTCAGCCTCTCGCTAGAAAAATGAAAAGACTCAAGCTGGCAAAAGCAGTAGCACCGCAAAGAACTGTGCGTTCTTCGAAATCCCAAATCCACAAGGAGAGTCCAATTGTGTCGGTTGCGATGCCTGACCTTCCCAACACTGGACGTGAAGAGCATGCGCCTTCCACCATTTGCACGCCCCCTGCAAGTGCTGGATGGAGCACCCGCAGTCCAGTTCCTGATAGTCAGATTGAAGATGTCAGTGTTGAAGTACACCAGGATGAGGAGGATATGGGTGTTGCTGGCGCTGGGGAGGAAATTGACCAGGAGGATTCTGATGGTGAGGTGGTTTGTTTAAGTCAGGCACCCGGGGAGACACCTGTTGTCCGTGGGAGGAATATGGCCGTTGACATGCCTGGTGAAAATACCAAAAAAATCAGCTCTTCGGTGTGGAGGTATTTCAACAGAAATGCGGACAACAGGTGTCAAGCCGTGTGTTCCCTTTGTCAAGCTGTAATAAGTAGGGGTAAGGACGTTAACCACCTCAGAACATCCTCCCTTATACGTCACCTGCAGCGCATTCATAATAAGTCAGTGACAAGTTCAAAAACTTTGGGTGACAGCGGAAGCAGTCCACTGACCAGTAAATCCCTTCCTCTTGTAACCAAGCTCACGCAAACCACCCCACCAACTCCCTCAGTGTCAATTTCCTCCTTCCCCAGGAATGCCAATAGTCCTGCAGGCCATGTCACTGGCAATTCTGACGAGTCCTCTCCTGCCTGGGATTCCTCCGATGCATCCTTGCGTGTAACGCCTACTGCTGCTGGCGCTGCTGTTGTTGCAGCTGGGAGTCGATGGTCATCCCAGAGGGGAAGTCGTAAGACCACTTTTACTACTTCCACCAAGCAATTGACTGTCCAACAGTCCTTTGCGAGGAAGATGAAATATCACAGCAGTCATCCTACTGCAAAGCGGATAACTGAGGCCTTGGCATCCTGGGTGGTGAGAAACGTGGTTCCGGTATCCATCATTACTGCAGAGCCAACTAGAGACTTGTTGGAGGTACTGTGTCCCCGGTACCAAATACCATCTAGGTTCCATTTCTCTAGGCAGGCGATACCGAAAATTTACACAGACCTCAGAAAAAGAGTCACCAGTGTCCTAAAAAATGCAGCTGTACCCAATGTCCACTTAACCACGGACATGTGGACAAGTGGAGCAGGGCAGGGTCTGGACTATATGACTGTGACAGCCCACTGGGTAGATGTATGGACTCCCGCCGCAAGAACAGCAGCGGCGGCACCAGTAGCAGCATCTCGCAAACGCCAACTCTTTCCTAGGCAGGCTACGCTTTGTATCACCGCCTTCCAGAATACGCACACAGCTGAAAACCTCTTACGGCAACTGAGGAAGATCATCGCGGAATGGCTTACCCCAATTGGACTCTCCTGTGGATTTGTGGCATCGGACAACGCCAGCAATATTGTGTGTGCATTAAATATGGGCAAATTCCAGCACGTCCCATGTTTTGCACATACCTTGAATTTGGTGGTGCAGAATTATTTAAAAAACGACAGGGGCGTGCAAGAGATGCTGTCGGTGGCCAGAAGAATTGCGGGACACTTTCGGCGTACAGGCACCACGTACAGAAGACTGGAGCACGACCAAAAACTACTGAACCTGCCCTGCCATCATCTGAAGCAAGAAGTGGTAACGAGGTGGAATTCAACCCTCTATATGCTTCAGAGGTTGGAGGAGCAGCAAAAGGCCATTCAAGCCTATACAATTGAGCACGATATAGGAGGTGGAATGCACCTGTCTCAAGCGCAGTGGAGAATGATTTCAACGTTGTGCAAGGTTCTGCTGCCCTTTGAACTTGCCACACGTGAAGTCAGTTCAGACACTGCCAGCCTGAGTCAGGTCATTCCCCTCATCAGGCTTTAGCAGAAGAAGCTGGAGACATTGAAGGAGGAGCTAACACGGAGCGATTCCGCTAGGCATGTGGGACTTGTGGATGGAGCCCTTAATTCGCTTAACAAGGATTCACGGGTGGTCAATCTGTTGAAATCAGAGCACTACATTTTGGCCACCATGCTCGATCCTAGATTTAAAGCCTACCTTGGATCTCTCTTTCCGGCAGACACAAGTCTGCTGGGGTTGAAAGACCTGCTGGTGAGAAAATTGTCAAGTCAAGCGGAACGCGACCTGTCAACATCTCCTCCTTCACATTCTCCCGCAACTGGGGGTGCGAGGAAAAGGCTCAGAATTCCGAGCCCACCCGCTGGCGGTGATGCAGGGCAGTCTGGAGCGACTGCTGATGCTGACATCTGGTCCGGACTGAAGGACCTGACAACGATTACGGACATGTCGTCTACTGTCACTGCATATGATTCTCTCACCATTGAAAGAATGGTGGAGGATTATATGAGTGACCGCATCCAAGTAGGCACGTCACACAGTCCATACTTATACTGGCAGGAAAAAGAGGCAATTTGGAGGCCATTGCACAAACTGGCTTTATTCTACCTAAGTTGCCCTCCCACAAGTGTGTACTCCGAAAGAGTGTTTAGTGCCGCCGCTCACCTTGTCAGCAATCGGCGTACGAGGTTACATCCAGAAAATGTGGAGAAGATGATGTTCATTAAAATGAATTATAATCAATTCCTCCGCGGAGACATTGACCAGCAGCAATTGCCTCCACAAAGTACACAGGGAGCTGAGATGGTGGATTCCAGTGGGGACGAATTGATAATCTGTGAGGAGGGGGATGTACACGGTGATATATCGGAGGATGATGATGAGGTGGACATCTTGCCTCTGTAGAGCCAGTTTGTGCAAGGAGAGATTAATTGCTTCTTTTTTGGGGGGGGTCCAAACCAACCCGTCATATCAGTCACAGTCGTGTGGCAGACCCTGTCACTGAAATGATGGGTTGGTTAAAGTGTGCATGTCCTGTTTTGTTTATACAACATAAGGGTGGGTGGGAGGGCCCAAGGACAATTCCATCTTGCACCTCTTTTTTCTTTTATTTTTCTTTGCGTCATGTGCTGTTTGGGGAGGGTTTTTTGGAAGGGACATCCTGCGTGACACTGCAGTGCCACTCCTAAATGGGCCCGGTGTTTGTGTCGGCCACTAGGGTCGCTTATCTTACTCACACAGTCAGCTACCTCATTGCGCCTCTTTTTTTCTTTGCGTCATGTGCTGTTTGGGGAGGGTTTTTTGGAAGGGACATCCTGCGTGACACTGCAGTGCCACTCCTAAATGGGCCCGGTGTTTGTGTCGGCCACTAGGGTCGCTTATCTTACTCACACAGTCAGCTACCTCATTGCGCCTCTTTTTTTCTTTGCGTCATGTGCTGTTTGGGGAGTGTTTTTTGGAAGGGCCATCCTGCGTGACACTGCAGTGCCACTCCTAGATGGGCCCGGTGTTTGTGTCGGCCACTAGGGTCGCTAATCTTACTCACACAGCTACCTCATTGCGCCTCTTTTTTTCTTTGCGTCATGTGCTGTTTGGGGAGGGTTTTTTGGAAGGGACATCCTGCGTGACACTGCAGTGCCACTCCTAAATGGGCCCGGTGTTTGTGTCGGCCACTACGGTCGCTAATCTTACTCACACAGCTACCTCATTGCGCCTCTTTTTTTCTTTGCGTCATGTGCTGTTTGGGGAGGGTTTTTTGGAAGGGACATCCTGCGTGACACTGCAGTGCCACTCCTAAATGGGCCCGGTGTTTGTGTCGGCCACTAGGGTCGCTTATCTTACTCACACAGTCAGCTACCTCATTGCGCCTCTTTTTTTCTTTGCGTCATGTGCTGTTTGGGGAGGGTTTTTTGGAAGGGACATCCTGCGTGACACTGCAGTGCCACTCCTAGATGGGCCAGGTGTTTGTGTCGGCCACTAGGGTCGCTTAGCTTAGTCATCCAGCGACCTCGGTGCAAATTTTAGGACTAAAAATAATATTGTGAGGTGTGAGGTATTCAGAATAGACTGAAAATGAGTGGAAATTATGGTTTTTGAGGTTAATAATAATATGGGATCAAAATGACCCCCAAATTCTATGATTTAAGCTGTTTTTTAGGGTTTTTTGAAAAAAACACCCGAATCCAAAACACACCCGAATCCGACAAAAAAAATTCGGTGAGGTTTTGCCAAAACGCGGTCGAACCCAAAACACGGCCGCGGAACCGAACCCAAAACCAAAACACAAAACCCGAAAAATTTCAGGCGCTCATCACTAGTGAAAACAATATTCTTTGCTCTGAATTGGCCAAGAAGGACTCGGTACCCGGAGCTGCAGGAAATGCTCTCAGAGGACTCAGGGCTTCTGCCTCTCAGACAGGACATGTTGCAACAGGGGCCCTGTCTGTTCCAAGACTTGCCGCGGCTGCATTTGACGGCATGGCGGTTGAACGCCGGATCCTAGCGGAAAAGGGCATTCCGGATGCAGTTATTCCTACGCTGATAAAGGCTAGGAAAGACTTTTTCACTGTATATGGCGAAAATAGGTTGCTTGGTATGAGGCCGGGAAGGCCCTACAGAGGAATTCCAGCGGGGTCGATTCCTGCACTTCCTACAGTCAGGAGTGACGATGGGCCTGAAATTAGGATCCATAAAGGTCAAGATTTCGGCCCTATACATTTTCTCTAAAAATGAACTGGCTTCACTGCCTGAAGTTCAGACGCTGTTCCGGGGGTGCTGCATATTCAGCCTCCTTTTGTGCCACCGGTGGCACCTTGGGATCTTAACGTTGTGTTGGATTTCCTGAAATCCCACTGGTTTGAGCCACTTAAGACCATGGAGCTAAAATATCTCACGTGGAAAGTGGTCATGCTATTGGCCTTAGCTTCGGCTAGGCGTGTGTCAGTATTGGCGGTTTTGTCATGTAAAAACCCTTATCTGATCTTCCATATGGACAGGGCAGAATTGAGGACTCGTCCCCAATTTCTTCCTAGGGTGGTATCATCGTTTCATTTGAACCAGCCTATTGTGGTGCCTGCGGCTACTAGGGACTTGGAGGATTCCAAGTTGCTGGACGTAGTCCGGGCTTTGAAAATTTATGTTTCCAGAACGGCGGGAGTCAGAAAGTTTGACTCGCTGTTTATTCTGTATGCAGCCAACAAGGTTGGCGCTCCTGCTTCGAAGCAGACTATTGTTCGCTGGATCTATAACACGATTCAGCTGGTTCACTCTGCGGCTGGATTGCCGCATTAAAAATCGGTGAAAGCCCATTCCACAAGAAAGGTGGGCTCTTCTTGGGCGGCTGCCCGAGGGGTCTCGGCTTTACAGCTTTGCCGAGCTGCTACTTGGTCGGGGTCAAACACGTTTGCTAAGTTCTACAGGTTTGATACCCTGGCTGAGGAGGACCTTGAGTTTGCTCATGCGGTGCTGCAGAGTCATCCGCACTCTCCCGCCCGTTTGGGAGCTTTGGTTTAATCCCCATGGTCCTTACGGAGTTCCCAGCATCCACTAGGACGTCAGAGAAGATAAGAATTTACTCACCGGTAATTCTATTTCTCGTAGTCCGTAGTGGATGCTGGGCGCCCGTCCCAAGTGCGGACTCTCTGCAATACATGTATATAGTTATTGCTTAACTAAAGGGTTATTGTTATGAGCCATCTGTTACTGAGGCTCAGTTGTTGTTCATACTGTTAACTGGGTATGGTTATCACAAGTTGTACGGTGTGATTGGTGTGGCTGGTATGAGTCTTACCCTGGATTCCAAATACTTTCCTTGTTGTGTCAGCTCTTCCGGGCACAGTTTCCTTAACTGAGGTCTGGAGGAGGGGCATAGAGTTAGGAGCCAGTGCACACCAGATAGTACCTAATCTTTCTTTTAGAGTGCCCAGTCTCCTGCGAAGCCCGTCTATTCCCCATGGTCCTTACGGAGTTCCCAGCATCCACTACGGACTACGAGAAATAGAATTACCGGTGAGTAAATTCTTATTTTTTTGCCTTATATTCCCTCACAGCCTAAGAAAGCACCACATTATCAAATGCAGTCCTTTCGATCACAGAGAAACAAGAAAGTACGAGGTGCGTCCTTTCTTGCCAGAGGTAAGGGCAGAGGAAAAAAAGCTGCACAACACAGCTAGTTCCCAGGAACAGAAGTCCTCCCCGGCCTCTACAAAATCCACCGCATGACGCTGGGGCTTAGCTAAGGGAGTCCGCCCCAGTGGGGGCACGTCTTCGAATTTTCAGCCACATCTGGGTTCACTCACAGGTGGATCCCTGGGCAATAGAAATTGTTTCTCAGGGTTACAAGCTGGAATTCGAAGATTTGCCTCCTCGCCAGTTTTTCAAATCGGCTCTACCATCTTCTCCCCAGGAAAGGGAGATAGTGTTAAATGCAATTCACAAATTGTATCTTCAACAGGTGGTGGTCAAGGTTCCCCTGCTTCAACAAGGAAGGGGATATTACTCGACCCTGTTTGTAGTCCCGAAACCAGACGGTTCGGTCAGACCCATATTAAATTTAAAATCCCTGAACCTATACTTGAAAAGGTTCAATTTCAAGATGGAATCGCTAAGAGCGGTCATCGCCAGCCTGGAAGGGGGGGATTTTATGGTATCTCTGGACATAAAGGATGCATACCTTCATGTTCCCATTTATCCACCTCATCAGGCGTACCTAAGATTTGCGGTACAGGATTGTCATTACCAATTTCAGACGTTGCCGTTTGGTCTCTCCACGGCCCAGAGAATTTTCACCAAGGTAATGGCGGAAATGATGGTGCTCCTGCGAAAGCAAGGTGTCACAATTATCCCGTACTTGGACGATCTCCTCATAAAAGCGAGATCAAGAGAGCAGTTGCTGAACAACGTATCACTTTCACTGAAGGTGTTACAGCAACACGGCTGGATTCTCAATATCCCGAAGTCGCAGTTGGTTCCTACGACTCATCTGACTTTCTTGGGCATGATTCTGGATACGGACCAGAAAAGAGTTTACCTTCCGATAGAAAAGGCCCAGGAACTCATGACTCTGGTCAGGAACATATTGAAACCAAAACAGGTGTCAGTGCATCACTGCACTCGAGTCCTGGGAAAGATGGTGGCATCATACGAGGCCAATCCCTTCGGCAGGTTCCATGCGAGGACCTTCCAATGGGACCTACTGGACAAGTGGTCCGGGTCTCATCTACAGATTCATCAGTTGATCACCCTGTCCCCCAGGGCTAGGGTATCTCTCCTGTGGTGGCTGCAGAGTGCTCACCTTCTAGAGGGCCGCAGGTTCGGCATTCAGGACTGGATCCTGGTGACCACGGACGCGAGCCTCCGAGGTTGGGGAGCAGTCACACAGGGAAGAAATTTCCAAGGTCTTTGGTCAAGTCAAGAGACTTGTCTTCACATCAACATCCTGGAACTGAGGGCCATATACAACGCCCTACGTCAAGCGGAGACCTTACTTCGCGACCAACCGGTTCTGATCCAGTCAGACAACGTCACCGCAGTAGCTCATGTAAACCGCCAAGGCGGAACAAAGAGCAGAGTGGCGATGGCGGAAGCCACCAGAATTCTTCGCTGGGCGGAGAATCATGTAAGCGCACTGTCAGCAGTGTTCATTCCGGGAGTGGACAACTGGGAAGCAGACTTCCTCAGCAGACACGACTTGCATCCAGGTGAGTGGGGACTTCATCAGGAAGTCTTCACACAGATTACAAGTCGGTGGGGACTGCCCCAGACAGACATGATGGCGTCCCGCCTCAACAAAAAGCTACAGAGGTATTGCGCCAGGTCAAGAGACCCTCAGGCAGTAGCTGTAGACGCCCTGGTGACACCGTGGGTGTTCCGGTCGGTTTATGTATTTCCTCCTCTTCCTCTCATACCCAAGGTGTTGAGAATAGTAAGAAAAAGAGGAGTGAGAACAATCCTCATTGTTCCAGATTGGCCACGAAGGACCTGGTATCCGGATCTGCAGGAAATGCTCACAGAAGATCCGTGGCCTCTTCCTCTAAGACAGGACCTGTTGCAACAGGGGCCCTGTCTGTTCCAAGACTTACCGCCGCTGCGTTTGACGGCATGGCGGTTGAACGCCGGATCCTAGCGGAAAAGGGTATTCCGGATGAGGTCATTCCTACGCTGATAAAGGCTAGGAAGGACGTGACATCTAAACATTATCACCGTATATGGCGAAAATATGTTTCTTGGTGTGAGGCCAGGAATGCTCCTATGGAAGAATTCCATCTGGGCCGCTTCCTTCACTTCCTACAAACTGGAGTGAATTTGGGCCTAAAATTAGGCTCTATTAAGGTTCAGATTTTGGCCTTATCCATTTTCTTTCAAAAGGAATTGGCCTCTCTCCCTGAAGTACAAACTTTTGTGAAGGGAGTACTGCATATTCAGCCTCCTTTTGTACCTCCGGTGGCGCCTTGAAACCTTAACGTGGTGTTATGTTTCCTTAAGTCACACTGGTTTGAACCACTTAAAACGGTGGAGTTGAAATATCTCACTTGGAAGGTGGTCATGTTATTAGCCTTGGCTTCGGCTAGGCGAGTGTCGGAATTAGCCGCTTTATCACATAAAAGCCCCTATCTGGTTTTCCATATGGATAGAGCGGAATTGGGGACCCGTCCTCAATTCCTGACAAAAGTGGTCTCATCTTTTCATATGAACCAACCTATTGTGGTGCCTGTGGCTACGCGTGACTTGGAGGATTCCGAGTCCCTTGATGTGGTCAGGGCTTTGAAAATTTACGTGGCCAGAACGGCTAGAGTCAGAAAAACAGAAGCACTGTTTGTCCTGTATGCAGCCAATAAGATTGGCAGCCCCTGCTTCAAAGCAAACTATTGCTCGCTGGATCTGTAACACGATTCAGCAGGCACATTCTACGGCGGGATTGCCGTTACCTAAATCGGTCAAGGCTCATTCCACTAGGAAGGTGGGCTCTTCTTGTGCAGCTGCCCGAGGGGTCTCGGCACTACAGCTGTGCCAAGCTGCTACTTGGTCGGGTTCAAACACCTTTGAAAAGTTCTTTAAGTTTGATACCCTGGCTGAGGAGGACCTCCTGTTTGTTCAATCGGTGCTGCAGAGTCATCCGCACTCTCCCGCCCGTTTGGGAGCTTTGGTATAATCCCCATGGTCCTTACGCAGTCCCCAGCATCCTCTAGGACGTAAGAGAAAATAAGATTTTAAACCTACCGGTAAATCTTTTTCTCGTAGTCCGTAGAGGATGTTGGGCGCCCGTCCCAAGTGCGGACTACTTCTGCAAGACTTGTATATAGTTATTGCTTACATAAGGGTTATGTTATAGTTTTAATCGGTCTTTGACTGATGCTATGTTGTTTTCATATTGTTAACTGGGTAGTATATCACAAGTTGTACGGTGTGATTGGTGTTGCTGGTATGAATCTTGCACTTGGATTAACAAAAATCCTTTCCTCGTACTGTCCGTCTCCTCTGGGCACAGTTTCTCTAACTGAGGTCTGGAGGAGGGGCATAGAGGGAGGAGCCAGTGCACACCCAGATCTAAAGTGTTTCTTAAAGTGCCCATGTCTCCTGCAGAGCCCGTCTATCCCCATGGTCCTTACGGAGTCCCCAGCATCCTCTACGGACTACGAGAAAAAGATTTACCGGTAGGTTTAAAATCTTATTTTTATTTATATAAATCAAAACTGATTATGTGTTTTACACTGTCACAAACAAATGTTAATATATTTTTATTGTGTTTTTAGCTTGGTTATTGTCAGTTGACAGTATCTGGGGTACACCTGACATAAACCTGGAGCACATGCTTCTGTGTATAGATAGAAGCATTTTTAGTTGTATACAACTTATGATTTACATTTAAACACCATATTTATGTAGAGAGTTTTGTGGGTAAAGAAAAGCAATGTATATAGTGTACACTGTGTAATATAAGTAAAATAAATAATCTAATCATCCAACAAGTGGTATGGTCACCATTTGGCGTAAAGAATTGCACCTTGGGTAAAAATGCACCGATATCTGCCTGTGGTCGCAGTTTGCATCATTGTCTCCTGGAATTTCATCTGTTGTAATCGTACTGTAAATGCATTTATGGAATACAGTGAAAGAAAAGCATTGTGCTCCCTGTTGTAAAGGATGGACCCACCAGATAACAATTTATTGGTCTAAACTCTTCCTTTTTCAGAGGTTTGTCCGCTTTGGACATTGGGGATAATTCAGACCTGATCGTAGCAGCAAATTTGTTAGCAGTTGGGCAAAACCATGGGGGTCATTCTGACTTGATTGCATGCTTCCGTTCATTGCAGCACAGCGATCAAGTCAGAAGTACACAGCCGACGACTGTCATTGCCTAGCAATCACCTCTGCCTGATTGACAGGCAGAGGTGGTCGCTGGGCGGGAGGGGGCTGCAGGGCAGCATTTGGCTACCGTTTTGTGGGCGCAGTCTGGCCAACGCAGGCGTGGCCAGACCGTGCGGGGGTGCAGCTGCTGCGACTCAGGCAGCGACGAGTAACTCACAGCCAGCACGCAAAAGCTGTGCTTGCCGGGAGCTACTCCTGAAGTGCAAAGCATCACCGCTGTGGGGAGGGGGGGGGGGGGGGTAGGGGGACATGTGGGGTGGACTAGCCCTGTGTTGGGCGTCCCCCTGCATGTCAGTGTGCCAAAAATTTGCAGGGCTACGATCAGGTCTGAATTAGGCCCCATGTGCACTGCAGGTGTGGCAGATAACATTTGCAGAGAGAGTTAGATTTGGGTGGGTTATATTGTTTCTGTGCAGAGTAAATAGTGGCTGCTTTATTTTTGCACTGCAATTTAGATTTCAGTTTGAACACAACCCACCCAAATCTAACTCTCTCTGCACATGTTATATCTGCCCCCCCTGCAGTGTACATGGGCCCTCATTTCGAAGCCGCCGCCCTCTGGGAGTGTATCTTAGCTTAGCAGAAGTCGATCGTAAGGATCGCAGCATTGCTACAAAAAAAGATTGTGCAGTTTCAGAGTAGCTCGAGACTTACTCCTAGCTAGCGATCACTTCAGTCTGTTTAGTTCCTGTTTTGACGTCACAAACACGCCCTGCGTTCGGCCAGCCACTCCCACGTTTCCCCAGCCACTCCTGCGTTTTTATCGAGCACGCCTGCGTTTTTACACACACTCCCCGAAAACACTGTCAATCACTGAACGATCAGCAGTGCGACTGAAAAGCGTCGCTAGAGCTTGAGTAAAATTACATTGGCTTTTGTGAAAGTATGACGCGTGTGCGCAGTGCGCCGCATACGCATGCGCAGAAGTGCCAATTTTTAGCCTGGTCGCTGCGCTGCGAACAACGGCAGCTAGCGATCAACTCGGAATGACCCCCATGGTTTTGCCCAACTGCTAACAAATTTGCTGCTACGAGCAGATCTGAATTACCTCCATTCATTTGAAACCACATTGTACTTTGGTTCTTTGGCCTTAAGAACAAGAACTAATGAGTTTCTTTTCAGTCGCAACTCCACGCTGATACCCAGTCTAATCTCCTGTTGAACACTTTCCCTCCATTATAATTATTTCAGTTCGGTTATGTTTAATGTATATTTATTTTTATTTATTTTGTTATATTGTAATCTTTATTATTTTATAACACATAATATATACATTTCTTTCTTCGTCACATAAATCCATACATAAGCATCACATATTATTAAAATATATATCCATTTAATTTTAGATAGGCATACTCTTTATAAAACATCTTATACATTTTTATACTTTTTATTTAGGTGCTCCTCTGCGTCAGTCATTGCCCCTTCTCACTCACTCTTTATTTTACCTTAACCTGAATCAATATCTAATATTACCCCTTTCATTTAACTATACTCCCTTAATCCCTTACTTCAAGAAAAAAGAAAAGAACCCCCCCCCCTATCTATTCTTTTTCCCCAGCCAGCTTTTTATATGCATCTTACTCCATATTTTCTAATCAACTAGTGCTTTATCTATTATCCTTGTATCATATCATTTTAACAATTTGTGTTATGTGTTCGTTATTTAGTGTATTAATATATATTATATTGCGTCTATTTCAATCAATCAAAGAAATTTTCTAGTTACATATATATATTTTTCCATCTGTAAGAGAAATATATAATCCCACCTTTCTCTATATATGTGCACCTTTATATATATATTAGAGATGAGCGGGTTCGGTTTCTCTGAATCCGAACCCGCCCGAACTTCATGTTTTTTTACACGGGTCCGAGCGACTCGGATCTTCCCGCCTTGCTCGGTTAACCCGAGCGCGCCCGAACGTCATCATCACGCTGTCGGATTCTCGCGAGGCTCGGATTCTATCGCGAGACTCGGATTCTATATAAGGAGCCGCGCGTCGCGGCCATTTTCACACGTGCATTGAGATTGATAGGGAGAGGACGTGGCTGGCGTCCTCTCCGTTTAGAAATTAAAATAGATAGGAGAGTGAGAGTGAGACACTTCATTTACTTACTGGAGCTTAGGAGGAGTTATACTAGTGACTGATGACCAGTGACCTGACCACCAGTGCAGTTTTATAATTTATTATTATTTAATAATCCGTTCTGTTCTTGTTCTCTGCCTGAAAAAAACGATACACAGTGACTCAGTCACACTCACATACCATATCTGTGCTCAGCCTAGTGTGCTGCATCATCTATGTATAATATCTGACTGTGCTCACACAGCTTAATTGTGGGGGAGACTGGGGAGCAGTTATAGGTTATAGCAGGAGCCAGGAGTACATATTAAACAGTGCACACTTTTGCTGCCAGAGTGCCACTGCCAGTGTGACTGACCACTGACCACTGTGACCAGTGACCTGACCACACTGACCACCAGTATAGTATATTGTGATTGTCTGCCTGAAAAAGTACACTCGTCGTGTGACTTGTGTGGTGTTTTTTTTATTCTATAAAAATTAAAAAACTCATTCTGCTGACAGACAGTGTCCAGCAGGTCCGTCATTATACAATATATACCTGTCCGGCTGCAGTAGTGATATATATATATTTTTATATCATTATTTATCATCCAGTCTATACTAGCAGCAGACACAGTACGGTAGTTCACGACTGTAGCTACCTCTGTGTCGGCACTCGGCAGTCCATCCATAATTGTATACCACCTACCCGTGGTTTTTTTTTATTTCTTCTTTATACATACTACATCTCATTATCATCCAGTCTATATTAGCAGCAGACACAGTACAGTACGGTAGTCCACGGCTGTAGCTACCTCTGTGTCGGCACTCGGCAGTCCATCCATAATTGTATACCACCTACCCGTGGTTTTTTTTTTTCTTTCTTCTTTATACATACTACATCTCATTATCATCCAGTCTATATTAGCAGCAGACACAGTACGGTAGTCCACGGCTGTAGCTACCTCTGTGTCGGCACTCGGCAGTCCATCCATAATTGTATACCACCTACCCGTGGTTTTTTTTTTCTTTCTTCTTTATACATTACATACTACATCTCATTATCATCCAGTCTATATTAGCAGCAGACACAGTATGGTAGTCCACGGCTGTAGCTACCTCTGTGTCGGCACTCGGCAGTCCATCCATAATTGTATACCACCTACCCGTGGTTTTTTTTTTCTTTCTTCTTTATACATACTACATCTCATTATCATCCAGTCTATATTAGCAGCAGACACAGTACAGTACGGTAGTCCACGGCTGTAGCTACCTCTGTGTCGGCACTCGGCAGTCCATCCATAATTGTATACCACCTACCGGTGGTTTTTTTTTCTTTCTTCTTTATACATACTACATCTCATTATCATCCAGTCTATATTAGCAGCAGACACAGTACAGTACGGTAGTCCACGGCTGTAGCTACCTCTGTGTCGGCACTCGGCAGTCCATCCATAATTGTATACCACCTACCCGTGGTTTTTTTTTTCTTTCTTCTTTATACATTACATACTACATCTCATTATCATCCAGTCTATATTAGCAGCAGACACAGTACGGTAGTCCACGGCTGTAGCTACCTCTGTGTCGGTACTCGGCAGTCCATCCATAATTGTATACCACCTACCCGTGGTTTTTTTTTTCTTTCTTCTTTATACATACTACATCTCATTATCAACCAGTCTATATTAGCAGCAGACACAGTACGGTAGTCCACGGCTGTAGCTACCTCTGTGTCTGCACTCGGCAGTCCATCCATAATTGTATACCACCTACCCGTGGGTTTTTTTTTCTTTCTTCTTTATACATACTACATCTCATTATCATCCAGTCTATATTAGCAGCAGACACAGTACAGTACGGTAGTCCACGGCTGTAGCTACCTCTGTGTCGGCACTCGGCAGTCCATCCATAAGTATACTAGTATCCATCCATCTCCATTGTTTACCTGAGGTGCCTTTTAGTTGTGCCTATTAAAATATGGAGAACAAAAATGTTGAGGTTCCAAAATTAGGGAAAGATCAAGATCCACTTCCACCTCGTGCTGAAGCTGCTGCCACTAGTCATGGCCGAGACGATGAAATGCCAGCAACGTCGTCTGCCAAGGCCGATGCCCAATGTCATAGTACAGAGCATGTCAAATCCAAAACACCAAATATCAGTAAAAAAAGGACTCCAAAACCTAAAATAAAATTGTCGGAGGAGAAGCGTAAACTTGCCAATATGCCATTTACCACACGGAGTGGCAAGGAACGGCTGAGGCCCTGGCCTATGTTCATGGCTAGTGGTTCAGCTTCACATGAGGATGGAAGCACTCAGCCTCTCGCTAGAAAACTGAAAAGACTCAAGCTGGCAAAAGCACCGCAAAGAACTGTGCGTTCTTCGAAATCCCAAATCCACAAGGAGAGTCCAATTGTGTCGGTTGCGATGCCTGACCTTCCCAACACTGGACGTGAAGAGCATGCGCCTTCCACCATTTGCACGCCCCCTGCAAGTGCTGGAAGGAGCACCCGCAGTCCAGTTCCTGATAGTCAGATTGAAGATGTCAGTGTTGAAGTACACCAGGATGAGGATGATATGGGTGTTGCTGGCGCTGGGGAGGAAATTGACCAGGAGGATTCTGATGGTGAGGTGGTTTGTTTAAGTCAGGCACCCGGGGAGACACCTGTTGTCCGTGGGAGGAATAGGGCCATTGACATGCCTGGTCAAAATACAAAAAAAATCAGCTCTTCGGTGTGGAAGTATTTCACCAGAAATGCGGACAACATTTGTCAAGCCGTGTGTTGCCTTTGTCAAGCTGTAATAAGTAGGGGTAAGGTCGTTAACCACCTCGGAACATCCTCCCTTATACGTCACCTGCAGCGCATTCATAATAAGTCAGTGACAAGTTCAAAAACTTTGGGTGACAGCGGAAGCAGTCCACTGACCAGTAAATCCCTTCCTCTTGTAACCAAGCTCACGCAAACCACCCCACCAACTCCCTCAGTGTCAATTTCCTCCTTACCCAGGAATGCCAATAGTCCTGCAGGCCATGTCACTGGCAATTCTGACGAGTCCTCTCCTGCCTGGGATTCCTCCGATGCATCCTTGAGTGTAATGCCTACTGCTGCTGGCGCTGCTGTTGTTGCTGCTGGGAGTCGATCGTCATCCCAGAGGGGAAGTCGTAAGCCCACTTGTACTACTTCCAGTAAGCAATTGACTGTCCAACAGTCCTTTGCGAGGAAGATGAAATATCACAGCAGTCATCCTGCTGCAAAGCGGATAACTGAGGCCTTGACAACTATGTTGGTGTTAGACGTGCGTCCGGTATCCGCCGTTAGTTCACAGGGAACTAGACAATTTATTGAGGCAGTGTGCCCCCGTTACCAAATACCATCTAGGTTCCACTTCTCTAGGCAGGCGATACCGAGAATGTACACGGACCTCAGAAAAAGACTCACCAGTGTCCTAAAAAATGCAGTTGTACCCAATGTCCACTTAACCACGGACATGTGGACAAGTGGAGCAGGGCAGGGTCAGGACTATATGACTGTGACAGCCCACTGGGTAGATGTATGGACTCCCGCCGCAAGAACAGCAGCGGCGGCACCAGTAGCAGCATCTCGCAAACGCCAACTCTTTCCTAGGCAGGCTACGCTTTGTATCACCGGTTTCCAGAATACGCACACAGCTGAAAACCTCTTACGGCAACTGAGGAAGATCATCGCGGAATGGCTTACCCCAATTGGACTCTCCTGTGGATTTGTGGCATCGGACAACGCCAGCAATATTGTGTGTGCATTAAATATGGGCAAATTCCAGCACGTCCCATGTTTTGCACATACCTTGAATTTGGTGGTGCAGAATTTTTTAAAAAACGACAGGGGCGTGCAAGAGATGCTGTCGGTGGCCAGAAGAATTGCGGGACACTTTCGGCGTACAGGCACCACGTACAGAAGACTGGAGCACCACCAAAAACTACTGAACCTGCCCTGCCATCATCTGAAGCAAGAAGTGGTAACGAGGTGGAATTCAACCCTCTATATGCTTCAGAGGTTGGAGGAGCAGCAAAAGGCCATTCAAGCCTATACAATTAAGCACGATATAGGAGGTGGAATGCACCTGTCTCAAGCGCAGTGGAGAATGATTTCAACGTTGTGCAAGGTTCTGATGCCCTTTGAACTTGCCACACGTGAAGTCAGTTCAGACACTGCCAGCCTGAGTCAGGTCATTCCCCTCATCAGGCTTTTGCAGAAGAAGCTGGAGACATTGAAGGAGGAGCTAACACGGAGCGATTCCGCTAGGCATGTGGGACTTGTGGATGGAGCCCTTAATTCGCTTAACAAGGATTCACGGGTGGTCAATCTGTTGAAATCAGAGCACTACATTTTGGCCACCGTGCTCGATCCTAGATTTAAAGCCTACCTTGGATCTCTCTTTCCGGCAGACACAAGTCTGCTGGGGTTGAAAGACCTGCTGGTGAGAAAATTGTCAAGTCAAGCGGAACGCGACCTGTCAACATCTCCTCCTTCACATTCTCCCGCAACTGGGGGTGCGAGGAAAAGGCTCAGAATTCCGAGCCCACCCGCTGGCGGTGATGCAGGGAAGTCTGAAGCGACTGCTGATGCTGACATCTGGTCCGGACTGAAGGACCTGACAACGATTACGGACATGTCGTCTACTGTCACTGCATATGATTCTCTCAACATTGAAAGAATGGTGGAGGATTATATGAGTGACCGCATCCAAGTAGGCACGTCACACAGTCCGTACTTATACTGGCAGGAAAAAGAGGCAATTTGGAGGCCCTTGCACAAACTGGCTTTATTCTACCTAAGTTGCCCTCCCACAAGTGTGTACTCCGAAAGAGTGTTTAGTGCCGCCGCTCACCTTGTCAGCAATCGGCGTACGAGGTTACATCCAGAAAATGTGGAGAAGATGATGTTCATTAAAATGAATTATAATCAATTCCTCCGCGGAGACATTGACCAGCAGCAATTGCCTCCACAAAGTACACAGGGAGCTGAGATGGTGGATTCCAGTGGGGACGAATTGATAATCTGTGAGGAGGGGGATGTACACGGTGATATATCGGAGGATGATGATGAGGTGGACATCTTGCCTCTGTAGAGCCAGTTTGTGCAAGGAGAGATTAATTGCTTCTTTTTTGGTGGGGGTCCAAACCAACCCGTCATATCAGTCACAGTCGTGTGGCAGACCCTGTCACTGAAATGATGGGTTGGTTAAAGTGTGCATGTCCTGTTTATACAACATAAGGGTGGGTGGGAGGGCCCAAGGACAATTCCATCTTGCACCTCTTTTTTCTTTAATTTTTCTTTGCGTCATGTGCTGTTTGGGGAGGGTTTTTTGGAAGGGCCATCCTGCGTGACACTGCAGTGCCACTCCTAGATGGGCCCGGTGTTTGTGTCGGCCACTAGGGTCGCTTATCTTACTCACACAGCTACCTCATTGCGCCTCTTTTTTTCTTTGCGTCATGTGCTGTTTGGGGAGGGTTTTTTGGAAGGGACATCCTGCGTGACACTGCAGTGACACTCCTAGATGGGCCCGGTGTTTGTGTCGGCCACTAGGGTCGCTTATCTTACTCACACAGCTACCTCATTGCGCCTCTTTTTTTCTTTGCGTCATGTGCTGTTTGGGGAGGGTTTTTTGGAAGGGCCATCCTGCGTGACACTGCAGTGCCACTCCTAGATGGGCCCGGTGTTTGTGTCGGCCACTAGGGTCGCTTATCTTACTCACACAGCTACCTCATTGCGCCTCTTTTTTTCTTTGCGTCATGTGCTGTTTGGGGAGGGTTTTTTGGAAGGGCCATCCTGCGTGACACTGCAGTGCCACTCCTAGATGGACCCGGTGTTTGTGTCGGCCACTAGGGTCGCTTATCTTACTCACACAGCTACCTCATTGCGCCTCTTTTTTTCTTTGCGTCATGTGCTGTTTGGGGAGGGTTTTTTGGAAGGGACATCCTGCGTGACACTGCAGTGCCACTCCTAGATGGGCCCGGTGTTTGTGTCGGCCACTAGGGTCGCTTATCTTACTCACACAGCTACCTCATTGCGCCTCTTTTTTTCTTTGCGTCATGTGCTGTTTGGGGAGGGTTTTTTGGAAGGGACATCCTGCGTGACACTGCAGTGCCACTCCTAGATGGGCCCGGTGTTTGTGTCGGCCACTAGGGTCGCTTATCTTACTCACACAGCTACCTCATTGCGCCTCTTTTTTTCTTTGCGTCATGTGCTGTTTGGGGAGGGTTTTTTGGAAGGGACATCCTGCGTGACACTGCAGTGCCACTCCTAGATGGGCCCGGTGTTTGTGTCGGCCACTAGGGTCGCTTATCTTACTCACACAGCTACCTCATTGCGCCTCTTTTTTTCTTTGCGTCATGTGCTGTTTGGGGAGGGTTTTTTGGAAGGGACATCCTGCGTGACACTGCAGTGCCACTCCTAGATGGGCCAGGTGTTTGTGTCGGCCACTAGGGTCGCTTAGCTTAGTCATCCAGCGACCTCGGTGCAAATTTTAGGACTAAAAATAATATTGTGAGGTGTGAGGTATTCAGAATAGACTGAAAATGAGTGGAAATGATGGTTTTTGAGGTTAATAATACTTTGGGATCAAAATGACCCCCAAATTCTATGATTTAAGCTGTTTTTTAGGTTTTTTGGAAAAAAAACACCCGAATCCAAAACACACCCGAATCCGACAAAAAAAATTCGGTTAGGTTTTGCCAAAACGCGGTCGAACCCAAAACACGGCCGCGGAACCGAACCCAAAACCAAAACACAAAACCCGAAAAATTTCCGGCGCTCATCTCTAATATATATATATATATATATATATATATATATATATAAAACCTGTGCATTTTTACTAACATATTAACATATTACATATTACCTTTGCTTCTATCTTATTTACCCACCCATCAATCAAATTTCATTTATTCATCTAAAGAGTGAACAAGGACCAGAATTTCTCTAATTTCTGCATTGGAGCACCCAATTCAAGTATCCAAATTTTTATTATTCTAGCAACTGCCGCCCTTTTATTTCAATACAATACAAACATATGTGATTTCTCCTTTTTCAAACAACTTTACATACACATACACATTACTATTTTTGCACGCTCACTGATTCCTCCTTGAATTAAACTCCCCTCTACCTTCGATCTGAGCCGGCCCTGGGCATAGGCAAACTAGGCAACTGCCTAGGGCATTTGGCATGCCTAGGGGCACAAGCAGCTTCTGCTGATTAAAATGATATGGAGCATGCCTATATTCTGTGTATAGCATTTCGTATGCAGATACAGCCACAGTCGCACACAGTTTATAGGCATGCAGCATATCATTTTAATCAGCAGAAGCTGCATGTGCATCCTAGCCACATAGCAATGCAAATAAGATAAATTTTCATCAAAAATAGGCACCTGCCGTTAGTAGAGTTTCCAGCTGACGTACGCCAGACATCTTCTGCTGCATGGCGCACTGAGGCAAGATTTATGAGGACACATCTGTATCCAAGCAGAGGCAGAGGTCACAGTGTTAGTGGCCATGTGAGTGCTGTGTGCGGGTGGGTTGGTTGTGTAATAGTGTTTGGCATATGTGTAAGGGGCAATAAGTGTGTCATGTGTATAAATGCATTAATAATGTGCGGCATATGTGTAAGGGACATTATGTGTGTCATTATGTGTATAAGGGCATTAATAAAGGTTGGCATAATGTGTAAGGCACATTATGCTTATAAGGACATTAATAATGTGTGTCATATATGTAAGGGGCATTACTGTGTGGTATTATGTGTATAAATGCATTACTAATGTGTGGCATTATGTGTGTACGATGCTCTATTGTGTGGCGTAACATATAGAAATGGCACTACTGTGTGGTCTAGTGTGAATAAAGAGCATTATGGTGTGGTGTAATGTGCATAAGGAGCAATTCAGTGTGATGTAATGTGAATAAGGGACACTACTGTGAGGAGTAACGTATATATAAGGTAAAGTGGTACTACTGTGTGATGTAACATGGACACTATCACATGATAAATTGTGAATAAAGTTGCACTACTGGGTAGCATAATTTGAACTGGGGGCACTATTGTGTGGCCATGCCCCTTGCCAGCAAAAACACCCACCTTTTTGGGCTGTGTGCCAGATGTGCGCAATGTTCCTGTTTAAAATATAGGGGGTGGGAACACCAAAATAAGGACTGCTATGGGTGAGGGGTGATGGTGCTGGGAAAGGGGCGCAGGGTCAGAGGTGGAACTAGCGGTGGTGCTAGGTGGCACCAGCCAAAATCTTGCCTAGGGCATCATTTTGATTAGGGCCGGCTCTGCCTTCGATCATCCTTTGCATCTACGGTGTAGCACCCATATTAAAATACCCAGATTCCGTCCATTTTGACCAATTTTTTTTACATTTATTTCTGATGTTTCTACTCATATAAACGTATCTCTCATGTTTAACTGTGGAATTAAGCAGTGCCAGAAATGCAGAAAATTCTGAGCTCTCAGGCGCCATCCATGTATGTGCTATGATTGTTTTAGCCACAGCACATACGTTTTTGACATAAAGTGCATCCAGTCGAGCACCTACACCCCCTACTTCTGCTCCCAGCAAACACATTTTAGGTGTCAATAACATGGGTGCTATTCCTGTAGATACCAATGCCTGTTTTTTTTAATTTTCAGTGTATAAACCACACTGAAATTATTGTAATTAGGCTCTATTTAATATTAACTGGACAGGACATGATGTCACTCCCCAAGGTCACATGTGACCCTCATTCAGGTCCAGCTATGTTATATAAACCTGCTCTGGTCGGGTGTAGCATGGTATGCCGGCGCTCTGTCGCCAGTATGGTGGTCGCCGGGAGCCCGACTGCCGGCAACCTGAAGACCACCTGCTCTGGTCCCCTTTCAAATGTTCCCTTGTTGAAGTCCAGTAAACAGGATGAAACGTGTTGGTACTGGGACTAAACTGCACACCTTTTTTCCCCCGCTATGGAAAGATAAGCCTTATTATTTTTATTTCTTGTACGTGTGATAGCTGCTCTGTTTTTACTACTTTAATTAAAGAAAATGTGTTTTATCTTAAGAAACCTGCTGTGAAGGATTCTTTTATGGGACCATAGTGTTCCTTACTACTTCTCATAGTAATTATTATGTTTTATATGTAGTTTTAAATGGTACACACTATTTTTTTTTTCATGTTATATATCAATACCTGATGGTCATGTCACCGAAGACATTCAGAATAATATAAGTTATTGTATCTAATCATCTATTATTTAAACTATTCACACAGTGACTGCTTTTCACCCTACTGCACTATTTATACACTAATAGGTGCTCTGTTATCTCTATTTTGTTTTATATTTTTGACCTCTGTTTTTCACAAAGCTATCATGCGTTAATTACTCTATAGTACCCCACACACCTTGCACTCTCATGCAGCACCCACAGCTTATGATTCTGGGTGCCAGTTGCAGGTCCCAAGAGAAGATCATCAGGTGGCGCCCCAAGCATGACCGAGGTGCAGAGGTTAAGGTTAAAGTTATCCGTGACGGGGCGGAACGCCAGTTCCATTTGGAGACGGAACGCAGTTCCGCCTCCTCCGGCTCACCTAACCTAAGGAAATGCCGGGCACCCACTGAGACTGTGTTAGCAGCGGGCGCCGGCTCTTTCCCCTAAGCGCAGCCGGAAGCCGGAGCTCACTCCTGAGCTTCAGCTTTCGGCTCATGCAGTGTGTGCGGCTGTGCGTTATGGGAGAAATGTCATGACGTCTCTCCCATAGCTGCGAGGAGCGGGCGCCGGATGGAGGCTGTGGTCCGGAAGCAGGAGCGGGGCAGGTGAGTATTGTGGTTTTTTTTAAAATATTTTGTGTGTGTAAGCAGAGCTACTAAAGGGGGTGACTGGGGGCATATCTACTGGGCGGCAAACAAACTGGGGGCAAACCTATTGGAGGCAAACCTACTGGGGCATATCTACAGTGGGCATAACTACAATGGGCACATCTACTGGGGACATAACTATGGGGGCATTACTACTGGGGGCATTACTACTGGGGGAACACCAACTGGGAGCATAACTACTGGGGGCACAACTAATGGGGGCAAACCTACTGGGGGCATATCTACAGCGGGCATAACTACAGGGGGCACATCTAGTAGGGACATAACTATGGGGGTATTACTACTGGGGGCATACCAACTGGGGCATTACTATTGGGGACACAACTACTGGGGGCAAACCTACTGGGGACATATCTACAGTGGGCATAACTACAGGGGGCACATCTACTGTGAACATAACTATGGGGGCATTACTACTGGGGGCACACCAAATGGGGGCATAACTACTGGGGGGGCAAACCTACTGGGGGCATATCTACAGCGGGCATAACTACAGAAGCATTACTACTGGGGACATAACTACATGGGCATTACTACTGGGGTCAAACCAACTGGGGGCACATCTACTGGGGACATAACTATGGGGGGCACATCTACTTGGGACATAACTATGGAGGCATTACTACTGGGGTCACACCAACTGGGGGCATAACTAGTGGGGGTACACCAACTGGGGGCATATCTACAGTGGGCATAACTACAGGGGGCACATCTACTGGGGACATAACTATGGGGGCATAACTACTGGGGGCATATCCACAGCAGGCATAACTATGGGGGGCACATCTACATGGGCATTACTGCTGGGGGCACACCAACTTGGGGCATATCTACTGGGGGCATATCTACAGCGAGCATAACTACAGGGGGCACATCTGCTGGGGACATAACTACAGGGGGCATAACTACGGGGGCATTACTACTGGGGGCAATACTAATGAGGACATTGTATAGGGGGCACTTAATAAGTGGCATCACTCCTGGGGACATAAGGGGCACTACTAATGGGGGCACTGAATAAGGGGCACCAATACTATGGGCTCTACATAAGGGGCACTACTACTGTGGGCACTACCACTACAGTGGGTATTGCATAAGGGGCACTACTGCCATGGGCATTATGTGTATTAGGGGGTGCTACTACTGTGGGCTTTGTGTATAAGGGGCACTAATGTGTGTCATAACATGAATAAGGGACACTACTATGTGGTGTAATGTGAATAAGATAGGGCTACTGTGCAGCGTAATTTGAATTGGGGATACTATTAGATGACCACGGACCCTTTTTCGAGGCCATGCCCCTTTTTTGCGGCGCACAATCCCTTTATTTCACAAGCATGGGGGAGGTGAGTTCCACCACCTCTCTAGGACCACTTTAAGCACTGCCGAGGTGGACAAGGTCCACCTCAGAAGCAGCAGCAGCAGCAGCAGCAGTGGGAAGGAGTCCAAAGCAGGCAGACATAGAGGGACAGCACTGGCAGTATTTCAAATTTGGAGCTGTTTGTAGGCCAGTCAGAGCTCACATACCTGCAGCCAAGTAGTAGCTGACACTTCAACCACTCTTGATTGGCTGCTGGTCTGAAAGCTCTAATTGTCTTGCAGCCAACTCTAAATTGAAAGTGCTGCCATCACTGTCCATTTATAGCAGCCTGCAATGTGCTCTAATCCACACTGCTGCCATCTGGGCCCCACTAGTGGTTGGGGCCCAGGACTGGAGTCCCAGCAGTCCCCCTCTGATGGTGGCCCTGCCTGTGCACTTCTCTCCACTATTTTTTTTCTTTTTTTTAATTAATAATTAGCAGCCGGTATTACATCTCACTTTCATACTGTTTAAAAACAGAGGTCTGTTAAAAAAGGAGTGACCTTTGTCAAAGAATTTTTAATTTGGAAACTCATTGGATTATTTGGCTTCACTATTCTAGGAGGCAATTAACAAAATAAATCAGAGCATGGTGGGAGATAAAAGGCATATTACATCACAGTTAATAGGATCCCAAAAGGTCTGTGTACAGTATATTAAAAAATCCCACATTTGGAATGGACAATGAGGAATTCATTGACAATTGGGATAAAATACTACATGATTGTTCTATTAACTTAATTAAATTGACCATTACTTAATAGAAGAAAACTCAAAATAAAATAGATGACCTCTAAAATAAATAAACATTATTGATAACCCATCAGGATAAAGAAAACTTTAAGGCTAATGATCTAACTCTCACTAAAAAATTGTGATATATCAAGGAGGCGGTTATCAATGGAAAAGAGAAGAAGTTCCCTCGGGACAAGCAGGATTACTTAACCAACAAAGTGACAAACTGGAACAGGTTTCAAGAACCCCAGATCCAAAAAATCAGTATACCAAGAACCTAGGCGTAAGAGGTGGAAGACGAGATCACACCAGAAGAAGAGGAACCAAGGACCAACACAATATAACACCTACTCTCAATATCAAAGAGCCTTTACACTGAAGAATAGATAATTAATACGTCAAGGTTTAAAGTTCGCACCCACCAATCAGATGAATAAATTTACCACCTTCCTTGATATTAACAAATTCATAAGAACACTACAAATGAGAAGAAGACACTACACAGAATGTTTCCAAGTCGAGCCTAAAAAGAAAGTCAAAATACTTCTCTCTGGATTCTGAAGGTAACCACATAAATGTATTTATAACCTGGTAAAAAAGGATTTATGCAATTAAGATTTTTTCATACAGAACCAGGTTAACCTCAAGAACTTGACGAAACAAGCCTTGACAAACCTCCAAAAGAATATGGAAATAGTTATAAAACAGGCAGATATCAGTGGAGGTGTGGTGATCCTAGATAGGTCATAATATTCAGAAGCTCTCCACCTCCTGATTGACACAAAGTTATACAAAGTACTACCACAGGACCCAACAAATAAATACATTGAAAAACTCATAACAGTTCTCATACACTATCTACAAAACCAAGTCCTGGACAAAGGGTAGTACCAGTATTTAATGACAACCAATCCGGTGATCCCAATCTTCTATTTTCTGCTGAAAACTCAAAAAACCCTGGTGAATCCACCAGCTAGACCAATTTGAATTAATTCCCTTACATCTCATCTATCAGAGTACATAAACATCTTTCTAAACCAGTATGTTTAGAAATACACTCCAATATATATATATATATATATATATATATATATATATATATATATACATATATATATATATATATATATATACTCCAATAGTGTATTACATATCCTCACAGGCATACTGTAGTTTGGAAAGAAACATATCTTTAGGTATTAATTAACTTACAAAGTCTTTACACCTGTATAGAACACGCCAGTGGGATTTCAGCATGTAGAAAAATTTTGGATCGTGATTCAAACATTTCTCTTTTGCACAAGAGTGGTATCTGATTTTATAAGATTCATTTTAAGTCATAACTATTTTCAATTTTGGGGTAATTTCTATCTTCAGATCTGTGGGACCACCATAGGGACAATCTTTGCCCTAAGTTTTGTGAACTTGCTGATGGGGAGCTGAGAGGAGGAGTCAATCTACTCCAATAAACCATTTCATAATCATCTAAAATTGTACAAAAGATATATTGATATATTCTGATAATTTTGGACGGCAGCACCACTACATTTCTCGACTTCTTCCAACACATCTCTAAGAATGCCTTTATTTCGAAGTTCACACATCATTAATAGAGAAATCAAATTTCTATATCTGGTTATTTCAGGAAAAGAACAACCATCACCACTTGCAATTTCAATAAGATGGTTGATACTAATAGTTATCTACATTTTTTAGAGTTGCCACTCTCCGAATTGGAAGACTAATATCCTGTATTCACAGTTTCATCGGAATAAAAGAAACTGCAGCAATAAACAATACTGCGATCAACAACTGAATATCTATTCTAAGAGATTCAGAGAAAGAGAATACCCTGAAGAAGTAGTGAAGGTGGCTCTCCAAAAAGTACAACAACCAGCAAAACTAAAGTCACCTAAACTACAGGAGGACAGCAAATAGACCTTACCATTCATCACTATCTTCAACTGCCAAGAGAAGGCTATAAAAAAAAAAATCCATGAACAGACACTGGAATATCCTACTAAAGGACCCTGTTTTGAAAGAAGTTCTCACCTCTACATCCACAAATATTGTATAGAAACCCAGCAATCTCAGTTATATATTGGCCCCAAGCTTGCTCAAGACTGACATTCTCCAACACAGCAAAACACTTTTATAAAAAGTCAGGGATGCAACAATTGTAATATTTGGAAGTTTGTCCATCCGAATAGAAAGAAATTCTTCAACCATGACAATTCTCTTGAAAACAACATTAAAGATTTCATAAACTGCAACTCAGCTATGGTATTCTATCTGTTCTAATGTTCCTGTGGCCTAAAATACATAAGGAAAACTAAGAGAATGCACAAAATACGGATACAAGAGCACATACGGAACATTACAAATAGAGTGACGAATCATACAATATAGAGATACTGTACTTACTTGAAAAACATAACTCCAAAATGGTAAATTTAACAATAAAAGCAATAGAATTAGTAAAACTGAGCAAGAGAGGTGGTGACATACTCAATAAACTTTCTAAATGTGAAATGTTCTGGATTTTTGAACTTAAGACACTTGCTCCTTTGGGTTTTAATGAAGGATTTGAGATTGCATCCTTATTTATAGCAGATAACTAATTATAACCCTTTGCAGAAATGAGTGTATGTGTATGTATGTGTGTATATATATATATATATATATATATATTATAAGGGCACGGTCGTGCCCTTATATTAAGGCTGAATCGAACAAACGGAATTCTCCCATAGGGAACTTCAGAGATGGGGGCATGGTGTTTGAGGGGCTACACCTCAAACGTGATTAGACGTACCGAGCTGAAATTTGGCATGGACGCGTAGAATCGTCACCCGGTGCTGCATGCCAAATTTCAGGGCAAAATAATAAAAACTGAGGAATTGGTAGTAACCTAAAGTTTCAACTGTCAGTTTTTTTCTGCAACTTCCTGTATGGCTTTTTGACAACGTTTTCCTATAGAGTGAATGAGGAGATTTTTGGGAAGGCATAACTCAGGGTAGAGGACAAAGAAAGACTTGGGGTT